>NW_024376708.1:0-30010 GCF_016808335.1 Panicum virgatum
AAAGTTCGTGCAACGATGTCTTGTTAGAATCTTTCGCAACGAACGCTCCTAATCCATACCATTATACCCTAAACTCATTTTTTTGGTGCGTTTCTTTCCGTTTGGGTGCATTTTGGACCATTTCGAACAGCACGAAACTTGGTGCAAAACGAGCCCAAACTGGTGCAATTAATGCAAAATTTCATGCCATTTCACGCTTGAATTTTTGCAATGAACGCTCCCGATCCACACCATTGGACCCTAAACTCATGTTTTGGTGCATTTCTTTCCGTTGTGTGCATTTGGAACCATTTCGCTACTGCACGAAGGTCGGTGCAAAATAGGCCAACCTGTGCAATTAATGCAAGAGTTCGTGCCACAAAGTCTCATCAGAATTTCTCGAAAATGGACGCTCCCGATCCACACAATTGGACCCTAAGCTCATGTTTTCATGCGTTTCTTTCTGTTTGGGCGCATTTGGACCATTATGCTACTGCACAACTTGATGCAAAACACTCCAAACTGTGCAATTAATGCAAAAGTTCGTGCCACGATGTCTTGTTAGAAATTTTTTCGCAACAACGCTCTCGATCCACACCATTTTAATCTAAACTCATGTTTTGGTGCGTTAATTTCCATTTGGGTGCATTTGGAACCATTTCGTTACTACACTAAACTTGCAGCAAAACGCGCCAAACTGATGCAATTAATGCAAAAAGTTCGTGCCACTGATATCTTGTTAGAATTTTTGCAACGAACGCTCCCGATCCACACCATTGGACCCTAAACTCATGTTTTGGTGCGTTTCTTTCCGTTCGAGTGCATTTTGGACCTGTTTCGCTACTGCACGAAACTTGGTGCAAAATGCGCCAAACTGGTGCAATTAATGCAAAAGTTCGTGCAACGATGTCTTGTTAGAATTTTTCAGAACGAATGCTCCCGATCGACACCATTGGACCCTAAACTCAAGATTTGGTGCGTTTCTTTCCGTTCGGGTGTATTTGGAACCGTTTCGCTATTGCACAAAACTTGCTGCAAAACACGCCTAAACTGGTGCTTGCACTTAATGCAAAAGTTCATGCCCTGATGTCTTGTTAGAATTTTGAAACGAACGGCTCCCGACCCCCACCTATTGGCGCCTAAACTCAGTTTTCGGTGTGTTTTCTTTCCTTTTCGGGTGCATTTTGGACCGCTTTCGCTACTGCACGAAACTAGGTTACAAAATGCCTCCAAACTGGTGCCAATTTAATGCAAAAGTCGAGCAACGATTGTCTTGTTAGAATTTTTCGGAACGAACGCCCCCGATCCACACAATTGGAACCTAAACTTCATGTTTTTCGGTTCGTTTCTGTCCGTTTGCGGATCATTTGGAACCGTTTCGCTTATTGCACAAAACTTGCTGACAAACACGTGCCAAACTGGTGCCAATAAAGCCAAAGGTTAGGCCACGTTTGTCTTGTTTAGAATCTTTTGCAAGACGAACGCTCCCGATCTACACTATTAGACCATAAACTCATGGTTTTGTGTGCGTTCTTTCCGTTCCGGATGCTTTTTGGGACCGTTTCGACTAACTGCACGAAACTTAGGTGCAAAACGCGCCAAACTGGTGCAATTAATGCAAAATTTCATGCCCACGCTTAGAATTTTTCAAAACGCTCCCGATCCACACCATTGGACCCTAAACTCATGTTTTGGTGCGTTTCTTCCGTTGTGTGCATTTGGAACCGTTTCGCTACTGCACAAACTTGGTGCAAAAGCCAAACTGGTGCAATTAATGCAAAAGTTCGTGCAGTCTCATAGAATTTCTCGAACGACGCTCCCGATCCACCATTGGACCCTAAACTCATGTTTTTTGTTTCTTTCCGTTTGGGTGCATTTGGACCATTTGCTAGCACAAACTTGGTGCAAAACGCCCAAACTGGTGCAATTAATGCAAAAGTTCATGCCACAAATGTCGTTAGAATTTTGCAACACGCTCCCGATCCACACCATTGGACCCTAAACTCATGTTTTGGTGTTTTTCCATTGGTGCATTTGGAACCATTTCGTTACTACACAAACTTGCAGCAAAACGCGCCAACTGGTGCAATTAAGTGCAAGAGTTCGCTTTGCCACAAAGGTCTCATCAGAATTCTCGAAACGGACGCTCCCGATCCACACAATTGGACCCTAAGCCTTCATTGTTTCATGCGTTTCTTTCTGTTTTGGGCGCCTTTGGGACCATTATGCTACTGCGCACAAACTTGATGCAAACCACTCCAAACTAGTGCAATTAATGCAAAAGTTCGTGCCACGATGTCTTGTAGAAATTTTCGCAACAAACGCTCTCAAGCTCCACACCATTTTAATCTAAACTCATGTTTTGGTGCTTAATTTCCATTTGGGGTGCATTTGGAACCATTTCGTTACTACACTAAACTTGCAGCAAAACGACCGCCCAAACTGATGCAATTAATGCAAACGTTTTCGTGCCTACTGATATCTTGTTAGAATTTTTGCAACGAACGCTCCCGATCCACACCATTGGACCCTAAACTCATGTTTTGGGTGCGTTTCTTTCCGTTCGAGTGCATTTGGACTGTTTCGCCTACTGCACGAAACTTGGTGGCAAAATGCGCCAAACTGGTGCAATTAATGCAAAAGTTCGTGCAACGATGTCTTGTTAGAATTTTTCAGAACGAATGCTCCCGATCGACACCATTGGACCCTAAACTCAAGATTTGGTGCGTTTCTTTCCGTTCGGGTGTATTTGGAACCGTTTCGCTATTGCACAAAACTTGCTGCAAAACACGCCAAACTGGTGCAATTAATGCAAAAGTTCGTGCCATGATGTCTTGTTAGAATTTTTGAAACGAACGCTCCCGACCCACACCATTGGAGCCTAAACTCATGTTTTGGTGTGTTTCTTTCCGTTCGGGTGCATTTTGGACCGTTTCGCTACTGCACGAAACTTGGTGCAAAATGCGCCAAACTGGTGCAATTAATGCAAAAGTTCGAGCAACGATGTCTTGTTAGAATTTTTCGGAACGAACGCCCCCGATCCACACAATTGGAACCTAAACTCATGTTTTGGTTCGTTTCTGTCCGTTTGGGATCATTTGGAACCGTTTCGCTGTTGCACAAAACTTGCTGCAAAACACGCCAAACTGGTGCAATTAAACCAAAAGTTTAGGCCACGTTGTCTTGTTAGAATGTTTTGCAACGAACGCTCCCGATCTACACTATTAGACCCTAAACTCATGTTTTGGTGCGTTTCTTTCCGTTCCGGTGCTTTTTGGACCGTTTCGCTACTGCACGAAACTTAGTGCAAAAGCGCCAAACTGGTGCAATTAATGCAAAAGTTCATGCCACGATGTCGCGCTAGAATTTTTCGCAAAATATGCTCCTGATCCACACCATTGGACCCTAAAGTCATGTTTTGGTGCGTTTCTCTCCGTTCGGGTGCATTTTGGAACCGTTTTGCTACTGCACAAAACTTGCTGCAAAACACGCCAAACTGGTGCAATTAATGCAAAAGTTCGTGCAACGATGTCTTGTTAGAATCTTTCGCAACGAACGCTCCTAATCCATACCATTATACCCTAAACTCATTTTTTTGGTGCGTTTCTTTCCGTTTGGGTGCATTTTGGACCATTTCGGAACAGCACGAAACTTGGTGCAAAACGAGCCAAACTGGTGCAATTAATGCAAAATTTCATGCCATAATTTCACGCTTGAATTTTTTGCAATGAACGCTCCCGATCCACACCATTGGACCCTAAACTCATGTTTTGGTGCATTTCTTTCCGATTGTGTGCATTTGGAACCATTTCGCTACTGCACGAAGCTCGGTGCAAAATAGGCCAACCTGGTGCAATTAATGCAAGAGTTCGTGCCAAAAGTCTCATCAGAATTTCTCGAAACGGACGCTCCCGATCCACACAATTGGACCCTAAGCTCATGTTTTCATGCGTTTCTTTCTGTTTGGGCGCATTTGGGACCATTATGCTACTGCACAAACTTGATGCAAAACACTCCAAACTAGTGCAATTAATGCAAAAGTTCGTGCCACGATGTCTTGTTAGAAATGTTCGCAACAAACGCTCTCGATCCACACCATTTTAATCTAAACTCATGTTTTGGTGCGTTAATTTCCATTTGGGTGCATTTGGAACCATTTCGTTACTACACTAAACTTGCAGCAAAACGCGCCAAACTGATGCAATTAATGCAAAAGTTCGTGCCACGATATCTTGTTAGAATTTTTGCAACGAACGCTCCCGATCCACACCATTGGACCCTAAACTCATGTTTTGGTGCGTTTCTTTCCGTTCGAGTGCATTTTGGACTGTTTCGCTACTGCACGAAACTTGGTGCAAAATGCGCCAAACTGGTGCAATTAATGCAAAAGTTCGTGCAACGATGTCTTGTTAGAATTTTTCAGAACGAATGCTCCCGATCGACACCATTGGACCCTAAACTCAAGATTTGGTGCGTTTCTTTCCGTTCGGGTGTATTTGGAACCGTTTCGCTATTGCACAAAACTTGCTGCAAAACACGCCAAACTGGTGCAATTAATGCAAAAGTTCGTGCCATGATGTCTTGTTAGAATTTTTGAAACGAACGCTCCCGACCCACACCATTGGAGCCTAAACTCATGTTTTGGTGTGTTTCTTTCCATTCGGGTGCATTTTGGACCGTTTCGCTACTGCACGAAACTTGGTGCAAAATGCGCCAAACTGGTGCAATTAATGCAAAAGTTCGAGCAACGATGTCTTGTTAGAATTTTTCGGAACGAACGCCCCCGATCCACACAATTGGAACCTAAACTCATGTTTTGGTTCGTTTCTGTCCGTTTGGGATCATTTGGAACCGTTTCGCTGTTGCACAAAACTTGCTGCAAAACACGCCAAACTGGTGCAATTAAACCAAAAGTTTAGGCCACGTTGTCTTGTTAGAATGTTTTGCAACGAACGCTCCCGATCTACACTATTAGACCCTAAACTCATGTTTTGGTGCGTTTCTTTCCGTTCCGGTGCTTTTTGGACCGTTTCGCTACTGCACGAAACTTAGTGCAAAAGCGCCAAACTGGTGCAATTAATGCAAAAGTTCATGCCACGATGTCGCGCTAGAATTTTTCGCAAAATATGCTCCTGATCCACACCATTGGACCCTAAAGTCATGTTTTGGTGCGTTTCTCTCCGTTCGGGTGCATTTTGGAACCGTTTTGCTACTGCACAAAACTTGCTGCAAAACACGCCAAACTGGTGCAATTAATGCAAAAGTTCGTGCAACGATGTCTTGTTAGAATCTTTCGCAACGAACGCTCCTAATCCATACCATTATACCCTAAACTCATTTTTTTGGTGCGTTTCTTTCCGTTTGGGTGCATTTTGGACCATTTCGGAACAGCACGAAACTTGGTGCAAAACGAGCCAAACTGGTGCAATTAATGCAAAATTTCATGCCATAATTTCACGCTTGAATTTTTTGCAATGAACGCTCCCGATCCACACCATTGGACCCTAAACTCATGTTTTGGTGCATTTCTTTCCGATTGTGTGCATTTGGAACCATTTCGCTACTGCACGAAGCTCGGTGCAAAATAGGCCAACCTGGTGCAATTAATGCAAGAGTTCGTGCCAAAAGTCTCATCAGAATTTCTCGAAACGGACGCTCCCGATCCACACAATTGGACCCTAAGCTCATGTTTTCATGCGTTTCTTTCTGTTTGGGCGCATTTGGGACCATTATGCTACTGCACAAACTTGATGCAAAACACTCCAAACTAGTGCAATTAATGCAAAAGTTCGTGCCACGATGTCTTGTTAGAAATGTTCGCAACAAACGCTCTCGATCCACACCATTTTAATCTAAACTCATGTTTTGGTGCGTTAATTTCCATTTGGGTGCATTTGGAACCATTTCGTTACTACACTAAACTTGCAGCAAAACGCGCCAAACTGATGCAATTAATGCAAAAGTTCGTGCCACGATATCTTGTTAGAATTTTTGCAACGAACGCTCCCGATCCACACCATTGGACCCTAAACTCATGTTTTGGTGCGTTTCTTTCCGTTCGAGTGCATTTTGGACTGTTTCGCTACTGCACGAAACTTGGTGCAAAATGCGCCAAACTGGTGCAATTAATGCAAAAGTTCGTGCAACGATGTCTTGTTAGAATTTTTCAGAACGAATGCTCCCGATCGACACCATTGGACCCTAAACTCAAGATTTGGTGCGTTTCTTTCCGTTCGGGTGTATTTGGAACCGTTTCGCTATTGCACAAAACTTGCTGCAAAACACGCCAAACTGGTGCAATTAATGCAAAAGTTCGTGCCATGATGTCTTGTTAGAATTTTTGAAACGAACGCTCCCGACCCACACCATTGGAGCCTAAACTCATGTTTTGGTGTGTTTCTTTCCATTCGGGTGCATTTTGGACCGTTTCGCTACTGCACGAAACTTGGTGCAAAATGCGCCAAACTGGTGCAATTAATGCAAAAGTTCGAGCAACGATGTCTTGTTAGAATTTTTCGGAACGAACGCCCCCGATCCACACAATTGGAACCTAAACTCATGTTTTGGTTCGTTTCTGTCCGTTTGGGATCATTTGGAACCGTTTCGCTGTTGCACAAAACTTGCTGCAAAACACGCCAAACTGGTGCAATTAAACCAAAAGTTTAGGCCACGTTGTCTTGTTAGAATGTTTTGCAACGAACGCTCCCGATCTACACTATTAGACCCTAAACTCATGTTTTGGTGCGTTTCTTTCCGTTCCGGTGCTTTTTGGACCGTTTCGCTACTGCACGAAACTTAGTGCAAAAGCGCCAAACTGGTGCAATTAATGCAAAAGTTCATGCCACGATGTCGCGCTAGAATTTTTCGCAAAATATGCTCCTGATCCACACCATTGGACCCTAAAGTCATGTTTTGGTGCGTTTCTCTCCGTTCGGGTGCATTTTGGAACCGTTTTGCTACTGCACAAAACTTGCTGCAAAACACGCCAAACTGGTGCAATTAATGCAAAAGTTCGTGCAACGATGTCTTGTTAGAATCTTTCGCAACGAACGCTCCTAATCCATACCATTATACCCTAAACTCATTTTTTTGGTGCGTTTCTTTCCGTTTGGGTGCATTTTGGACCATTTCGGAACAGCACGAAACTTGGTGCAAAACGAGCCAAACTGGTGCAATTAATGCAAAATTTCATGCCATAATTTCACGCTTGAATTTTTTGCAATGAACGCTCCCGATCCACACCATTGGACCCTAAACTCATGTTTTGGTGCATTTCTTTCCGATTGTGTGCATTTGGAACCATTTCGCTACTGCACGAAGCTCGGTGCAAAATAGGCCAACCTGGTGCAATTAATGCAAGAGTTCGTGCCAAAAGTCTCATCAGAATTTCTCGAAACGGACGCTCCCGATCCACACAATTGGACCCTAAGCTCATGTTTTCATGCGTTTCTTTCTGTTTGGGCGCATTTGGGACCATTATGCTACTGCACAAACTTGATGCAAAACACTCCAAACTAGTGCAATTAATGCAAAAGTTCGTGCCACGATGTCTTGTTAGAAATGTTCGCAACAAACGCTCTCGATCCACACCATTTTAATCTAAACTCATGTTTTGGTGCGTTAATTTCCATTTGGGTGCATTTGGAACCATTTCGTTACTACACTAAACTTGCAGCAAAACGCGCCAAACTGATGCAATTAATGCAAAAGTTCGTGCCACGATATCTTGTTAGAATTTTTGCAACGAACGCTCCCGATCCACACCATTGGACCCTAAACTCATGTTTTGGTGCGTTTCTTTCCGTTCGAGTGCATTTTGGACTGTTTCGCTACTGCACGAAACTTGGTGCAAAATGCGCCAAACTGGTGCAATTAATGCAAAAGTTCGTGCAACGATGTCTTGTTAGAATTTTTCAGAACGAATGCTCCCGATCGACACCATTGGACCCTAAACTCAAGATTTGGTGCGTTTCTTTCCGTTCGGGTGTATTTGGAACCGTTTCGCTATTGCACAAAACTTGCTGCAAAACACGCCAAACTGGTGCAATTAATGCAAAAGTTCGTGCCATGATGTCTTGTTAGAATTTTTGAAACGAACGCTCCCGACCCACACCATTGGAGCCTAAACTCATGTTTTGGTGTGTTTCTTTCCATTCGGGTGCATTTTGGACCGTTTCGCTACTGCACGAAACTTGGTGCAAAATGCGCCAAACTGGTGCAATTAATGCAAAAGTTCGAGCAACGATGTCTTGTTAGAATTTTTCGGAACGAACGCCCCCGATCCACACAATTGGAACCTAAACTCATGTTTTGGTTCGTTTCTGTCCGTTTGGGATCATTTGGAACCGTTTCGCTGTTGCACAAAACTTGCTGCAAAACACGCCAAACTGGTGCAATTAAACCAAAAGTTTAGGCCACGTTGTCTTGTTAGAATGTTTTGCAACGAACGCTCCCGATCTACACTATTAGACCCTAAACTCATGTTTTGGTGCGTTTCTTTCCGTTCCGGTGCTTTTTGGACCGTTTCGCTACTGCACGAAACTTAGTGCAAAAGCGCCAAACTGGTGCAATTAATGCAAAAGTTCATGCCACGATGTCGCGCTAGAATTTTTCGCAAAATATGCTCCTGATCCACACCATTGGACCCTAAAGTCATGTTTTGGTGCGTTTCTCTCCGTTCGGGTGCATTTTGGAACCGTTTTGCTACTGCACAAAACTTGCTGCAAAACACGCCAAACTGGTGCAATTAATGCAAAAGTTCGTGCAACGATGTCTTGTTAGAATCTTTCGCAACGAACGCTCCTAATCCATACCATTATACCCTAAACTCATTTTTTTGGTGCGTTTCTTTCCGTTTGGGTGCATTTTGGACCATTTCGGAACAGCACGAAACTTGGTGCAAAACGAGCCAAACTGGTGCAATTAATGCAAAATTTCATGCCATAATTTCACGCTTGAATTTTTTGCAATGAACGCTCCCGATCCACACCATTGGACCCTAAACTCATGTTTTGGTGCATTTCTTTCCGATTGTGTGCATTTGGAACCATTTCGCTACTTGCACGAAGCTCGGTGCAAAATAGGCCAACCTGGTGCAATTAATGCAAGAGTTCGTGCCAAAAGTCTCATCAGAATTTCTCGAAACGGACGCTCCCGATCCACACAATTGGACCCTAAGCTCATGTTTTCATGCGTTTCTTTCTGTTTGGGCGCATTTGGGACCATTATGCTACTGCACAAACTTGATGCAAAACACTCCAAACTAGTGCAATTAATGCAAAAGTTCGTGCCACGATGTCTTGTTAGAAATGTTCGCAACAAACGCTCTCGATCCACACCATTTTAATCTAAACTCATGTTTTGGTGCGTTAATTTCCATTTGGGTGCATTTGGAACCATTTCGTTACTACACTAAACTTGCAGCAAAACGCGCCAAACTGATGCAATTAATGCAAAAGTTCGTGCCACGATATCTTGTTAGAATTTTTGCAACGAACGCTCCCGATCCACACCATTGGACCCTAAACTCATGTTTTGGTGCGTTTCTTTCCGTTCGAGTGCATTTTGGACTGTTTCGCTACTGCACGAAACTTGGTGCAAAATGCGCCAAACTGGTGCAATTAATGCAAAAGTTCGTGCAACGATGTCTTGTTAGAATTTTTCAGAACGAATGCTCCCGATCGACACCATTGGACCCTAAACTCAAGATTTGGTGCGTTTCTTTCCGTTCGGGTGTATTTGGAACCGTTTCGCTATTGCACAAAACTTGCTGCAAAACACGCCAAACTGGTGCAATTAATGCAAAAGTTCGTGCCATGATGTCTTGTTAGAATTTTTGAAACGAACGCTCCCGACCCACACCATTGGAGCCTAAACTCATGTTTTGGTGTGTTTCTTTCCATTCGGGTGCATTTTGGACCGTTTCGCTACTGCACGAAACTTGGTGCAAAATGCGCCAAACTGGTGCAATTAATGCAAAAGTTCGAGCAACGATGTCTTGTTAGAATTTTTCGGAACGAACGCCCCCGATCCACACAATTGGAACCTAAACTCATGTTTTGGTTCGTTTCTGTCCGTTTGGGATCATTTGGAACCGTTTCGCTGTTGCACAAAACTTGCTGCAAAACACGCCAAACTGGTGCAATTAAACCAAAAGTTTAGGCCACGTTGTCTTGTTAGAATGTTTTGCAACGAACGCTCCCGATCTACACTATTAGACCCTAAACTCATGTTTTGGTGCGTTTCTTTCCGTTCCGGTGCTTTTTGGACCGTTTCGCTACTGCACGAAACTTAGTGCAAAAGCGCCAAACTGGTGCAATTAATGCAAAAGTTCATGCCACGATGTCGCGCTAGAATTTTTCGCAAAATATGCTCCTGATCCACACCATTGGACCCTAAAGTCATGTTTTGGTGCGTTTCTCTCCGTTCGGGTGCATTTTGGAACCGTTTTGCTACTGCACAAAACTTGCTGCAAAACACGCCAAACTGGTGCAATTAATGCAAAAGTTCGTGCAACGATGTCTTGTTAGAATCTTTCGCAACGAACGCTCCTAATCCATACCATTATACCCTAAACTCATTTTTTTGGTGCGTTTCTTTCCGTTTGGGTGCATTTTGGACCATTTCGGAACAGCACGAAACTTGGTGCAAAACGAGCCAAACTGGTGCAATTAATGCAAAATTTCATGCCATAATTTCACGCTTGAATTTTTTGCAATGAACGCTCCCGATCCACACCATTGGACCCTAAACTCATGTTTTGGTGCATTTCTTTCCGATTGTGTGCATTTGGAACCATTTCGCTACTGCACGAAGCTCGGTGCAAAATAGGCCAACCTGGTGCAATTAATGCAAGAGTTCGTGCCAAAAGTCTCATCAGAATTTCTCGAAACGGACGCTCCCGATCCACACAATTGGACCCTAAGCTCATGTTTTCATGCGTTTCTTTCTGTTTGGGCGCATTTGGGACCATTATGCTACTGCACAAACTTGATGCAAAACACTCCAAACTAGTGCAATTAATGCAAAAGTTCGTGCCACGATGTCTTGTTAGAAATGTTCGCAACAAACGCTCTCGATCCACACCATTTTAATCTAAACTCATGTTTTGGTGCGTTAATTTCCATTTGGGTGCATTTGGAACCATTTCGTTACTACACTAAACTTGCAGCAAAACGCGCCAAACTGATGCAATTAATGCAAAAGTTCGTGCCACGATATCTTGTTAGAATTTTTGCAACGAACGCTCCCGATCCACACCATTGGACCCTAAACTCATGTTTTGGTGCGTTTCTTTCCGTTCGAGTGCATTTTGGACTGTTTCGCTACTGCACGAAACTTGGTGCAAAATGCGCCAAACTGGTGCAATTAATGCAAAAGTTCGTGCAACGATGTCTTGTTAGAATTTTTCAGAACGAATGCTCCCGATCGACACCATTGGACCCTAAACTCAAGATTTGGTGCGTTTCTTTCCGTTCGGGTGTATTTGGAACCGTTTCGCTATTGCACAAAACTTGCTGCAAAACACGCCAAACTGGTGCAATTAATGCAAAAGTTCGTGCCATGATGTCTTGTTAGAATTTTTGAAACGAACGCTCCCGACCCACACCATTGGAGCCTAAACTCATGTTTTGGTGTGTTTCTTTCCATTCGGGTGCATTTTGGACCGTTTCGCTACTGCACGAAACTTGGTGCAAAATGCGCCAAACTGGTGCAATTAATGCAAAAGTTCGAGCAACGATGTCTTGTTAGAATTTTTCGGAACGAACGCCCCCGATCCACACAATTGGAACCTAAACTCATGTTTTGGTTCGTTTCTGTCCGTTTGGGATCATTTGGAACCGTTTCGCTGTTGCACAAAACTTGCTGCAAAACACGCCAAACTGGTGCAATTAAACCAAAAGTTTAGGCCACGTTGTCTTGTTAGAATGTTTTGCAACGAACGCTCCCGATCTACACTATTAGACCCTAAACTCATGTTTTGGTGCGTTTCTTTCCGTTCCGGTGCTTTTTGGACCGTTTCGCTACTGCACGAAACTTAGTGCAAAAGCGCCAAACTGGTGCAATTAATGCAAAAGTTCATGCCACGATGTCGCGCTAGAATTTTTCGCAAAATATGCTCCTGATCCACACCATTGGACCCTAAAGTCATGTTTTGGTGCGTTTCTCTCCGTTCGGGTGCATTTTGGAACCGTTTTGCTACTGCACAAAACTTGCTGCAAAACACGCCAAACTGGTGCAATTAATGCAAAAGTTCGTGCAACGATGTCTTGTTAGAATCTTTCGCAACGAACGCTCCTAATCCATACCATTATACCCTAAACTCATTTTTTTGGTGCGTTTCTTTCCGTTTGGGTGCATTTTGGACCATTTCGGAACAGCACGAAACTTGGTGCAAAACGAGCCAAACTGGTGCAATTAATGCAAAATTTCATGCCATAATTTCACGCTTGAATTTTTTGCAATGAACGCTCCCGATCCACACCATTGGACCCTAAACTCATGTTTTGGTGCATTTCTTTCCGATTGTGTGCATTTGGAACCATTTCGCTACTGCACGAAGCTCGGTGCAAAATAGGCCAACCTGGTGCAATTAATGCAAGAGTTCGTGCCAAAAGTCTCATCAGAATTTCTCGAAACGGACGCTCCCGATCCACACAATTGGACCCTAAGCTCATGTTTTCATGCGTTTCTTTCTGTTTGGGCGCATTTGGGACCATTATGCTACTGCACAAACTTGATGCAAAACACTCCAAACTAGTGCAATTAATGCAAAAGTTCGTGCCACGATGTCTTGTTAGAAATGTTCGCAACAAACGCTCTCGATCCACACCATTTTAATCTAAACTCATGTTTTGGTGCGTTAATTTCCATTTGGGTGCATTTGGAACCATTTCGTTACTACACTAAACTTGCAGCAAAACGCGCCAAACTGATGCAATTAATGCAAAAGTTCGTGCCACGATATCTTGTTAGAATTTTTGCAACGAACGCTCCCGATCCACACCATTGGACCCTAAACTCATGTTTTGGTGCGTTTCTTTCCGTTCGAGTGCATTTTGGACTGTTTCGCTACTGCACGAAACTTGGTGCAAAATGCGCCAAACTGGTGCAATTAATGCAAAAGTTCGTGCAACGATGTCTTGTTAGAATTTTTCAGAACGAATGCTCCCGATCGACACCATTGGACCCTAAACTCAAGATTTGGTGCGTTTCTTTCCGTTCGGGTGTATTTGGAACCGTTTCGCTATTGCACAAAACTTGCTGCAAAACACGCCAAACTGGTGCAATTAATGCAAAAGTTCGTGCCATGATGTCTTGTTAGAATTTTTGAAACGAACGCTCCCGACCCACACCATTGGAGCCTAAACTCATGTTTTGGTGTGTTTCTTTCCATTCGGGTGCATTTTGGACCGTTTCGCTACTGCACGAAACTTGGTGCAAAATGCGCCAAACTGGTGCAATTAATGCAAAAGTTCGAGCAACGATGTCTTGTTAGAATTTTTCGGAACGAACGCCCCCGATCCACACAATTGGAACCTAAACTCATGTTTTGGTTCGTTTCTGTCCGTTTGGGATCATTTGGAACCGTTTCGCTGTTGCACAAAACTTGCTGCAAAACACGCCAAACTGGTGCAATTAAACCAAAAGTTTAGGCCACGTTGTCTTGTTAGAATGTTTTGCAACGAACGCTCCCGATCTACACTATTAGACCCTAAACTCATGTTTTGGTGCGTTTCTTTCCGTTCCGGTGCTTTTTGGACCGTTTCGCTACTGCACGAAACTTAGTGCAAAAGCGCCAAACTGGTGCAATTAATGCAAAAGTTCATGCCACGATGTCGCGCTAGAATTTTTCGCAAAATATGCTCCTGATCCACACCATTGGACCCTAAAGTCATGTTTTGGTGCGTTTCTCTCCGTTCGGGTGCATTTTGGAACCGTTTTGCTACTGCACAAAACTTGCTGCAAAACACGCCAAACTGGTGCAATTAATGCAAAAGTTCGTGCAACGATGTCTTGTTAGAATCTTTCGCAACGAACGCTCCTAATCCATACCATTATACCCTAAACTCATTTTTTGGTGCGTTTCTTTCCGTTTGGGTGCATTTTGGACCATTTCGGAACAGCACGAAACTTGGTGCAAAACGAGCCAAACTGGTGCAATTAATGCAAAATTTCATGCCATAATTTCACGCTTGAATTTTTTGCAATGAACGCTCCCGATCCACACCATTGGACCCTAAACTCATGTTTTGGTGCATTTCTTTCCGATTGTGTGCATTTGGAACCATTTCGCTACTGCACGAAGCTCGGTGCAAAATAGGCCAACCTGGTGCAATTAATGCAAGAGTTCGTGCCAAAAGTCTCATCAGAATTTCTCGAAACGGACGCTCCCGATCCACACAATTGGACCCTAAGCTCATGTTTTCATGCGTTTCTTTCTGTTTGGGCGCATTTGGGACCATTATGCTACTGCACAAACTTGATGCAAAACACTCCAAACTAGTGCAATTAATGCAAAAGTTCGTGCCACGATGTCTTGTTAGAAATGTTCGCAACAAACGCTCTCGATCCACACCATTTTAATCTAAACTCATGTTTTGGTGCGTTAATTTCCATTTGGGTGCATTTGGAACCATTTCGTTACTTACACTAAACTTGCAGCAAAACGCGCCAAACTGATGCAATTAATGCAAAAGTTCGTGCCACGATATCTTGTTAGAATTTTTGCAACGAACGCTCCCGATCCACACCATTGGACCCTAAACTCATGTTTTGGTGCGTTTCTTTCCGTTCGAGTGCATTTTGGACTGTTTTCGCTACTGCACGAAACTTGGTGCAAAATGCGCCAAACTGGTGCAATTAATGCAAAAGTTCGTGCAACGATGTCTTGTTAGAATTTTTCAGAACGAATGCTCCCGATCGACACCATTGGACCCTAAACTCAAGATTTGGTGCGTTTCTTTCCGTTCGGGTGTATTTGGAACCGTTTCGCTATTGCACAAAACTTGCTGCAAAACACGCCAAACTGGTGCAATTAATGCAAAAGTTCGTGCCATGATGTCTTGTTAGAATTTTTGAAACGAACGCTCCCGACCCACACCATTGGAGCCTAAACTCATGTTTTGTGTGTTTCTTTCCATTCGGGTGCATTTTGGACCGTTTCGCTACTGCACGAAACTTGGTGCAAAATGCGCCAAACTGGTGCAATTAATGCAAAAGTTCGAGCAACGATGTCTTGTTAGAATTTTTCGGAACGAACGCCCCCGATCCACACAATTGGAACCTAAACTCATGTTTTGGTTCGTTTCTGTCCGTTTGGGATCATTTGGAACCGTTTCGCTGTTGCACAAAACTTGCTGCAAAACACGCCAAACTGGTGCAATTAAACCAAAAGTTTAGGCCACGTTGTCTTGTTAGAATGTTTTGCAACGAACGCTCCCGATCTACACTATTAGACCCTAAACTCATGTTTTGGTGCGTTTCTTTCCGTTCCGGTGCTTTTTGGACCGTTTCGCTACTGCACGAAACTTAGTGCAAAAGCGCCAAACTGGTGCAATTAATGCAAAAGTTCATGCCACGATGTCGCGCTAGAATTTTTCGCAAAATATGCTCCTGATCCACACCATTGGACCCTAAAGTCATGTTTTGGTGCGTTTCTCTCCGTTCGGGTGCATTTTGGAACCGTTTTGCTACTGCACAAAACTTGCTGCAAAACACGCCAAACTGGTGCAATTAATGCAAAAGTTCGTGCAACGATGTCTTGTTAGAATCTTTCGCAACGAACGCTCCTAATCCATACCATTATACCCTAAACTCATTTTTTTGGTGCGTTTCTTTCCGTTTGGGTGCATTTTGGACCATTTCGGAACAGCACGAAACTTGGTGCAAAACGAGCCAAACTGGTGCAATTAATGCAAAATTTCATGCCATAATTTCACGCTTGAATTTTTTGCAATGAACGCTCCCGATCCACACCATTGGACCCTAAACTCATGTTTTGGTGCATTTCTTTCCGATTGTGTGCATTTGGAACCATTTCGCTACTGCACGAAGCTCGGTGCAAAATAGGCCAACCTGGTGCAATTAATGCAAGAGTTCGTGCCAAAAGTCTCATCAGAATTTCTCGAAACGGACGCTCCCGATCCACACAATTGGACCCTAAGCTCATGTTTTCATGCGTTTCTTTCTGTTTGGGCGCATTTGGGACCATTATGCTACTGCACAAACTTGATGCAAAACACTCCAAACTAGTGCAATTAATGCAAAAGTTCGTGCCACGATGTCTTGTTAGAAATGTTCGCAACAAACGCTCTCGATCCACACCATTTTAATCTAAACTCATGTTTTGGTGCGTTAATTTCCATTTGGGTGCATTTGGAACCATTTCGTTACTACACTAAACTTGCAGCAAAACGCGCCAAACTGATGCAATTAATGCAAAAGTTCGTGCCACGATATCTTGTTAGAATTTTTGCAACGAACGCTCCCGATCCACACCATTGGACCCTAAACTCATGTTTTGGTGCGTTTCTTTCCGTTCGAGTGCATTTTGGACTGTTTCGCTACTGCAACGAAACTTGGTGCAAAATGCGCCAAACTGGTGCAATTAATGCAAAAGTTCGTGCAACGATGTCTTGTTAGAATTTTTCAGAACGAATGCTCCCGATCGACACCATTGGACCCTAAACTCAAGATTTGGTGCGTTTCTTTCCGTTCGGGTGTATTTGGAACCGTTTCGCTATTGCACAAAACTTGCTGCAAAACGCCAAACTGGTGCAATTAATGCAAACTGGTGCAATTAATGCAAAAGTTCATGCCACGATGTCGCGCTAGAATTTTCGCAAAATATGCTCCTGATCCACACCATTGGACCCTAAAGTCATTTGGTGTGCGTTTCTCTCCGTTCGGGTGCATTTTGGAACCGTTTTGCTACTGCACAAAACTTGCTGCAAAACACGCCAAACTGGTGCAATTATGCAAAAGTTCGTGCAACGATGTCTTGTTAGAATCTTTCGCAACGAACGCTCCTAATCCATACCATTATACCCTAAACTCATTTTTTGGTGCGTTTCTTTCCGTTTGGGTGCATTTGGACCATTTCGGAACAGCACGAAACTTGGTGCAAAACGAGCCAAACTGGTGCAATTAATGCAAAATTTCATGCCATAATTTCACGCTTGAATTTTTTGCAATGAACGCTCCCAATCCACACCATTGGACCCTAAACTCATGTTTTGGTGCATTCTTTCCGATTGTGTGCATTTGGAACCATTTCGCTACTGCACGAAGGCTCGGTGCAAAATAGGCCAACCTAGTGCAATTAATGCAAGAGTTCGTGCCACAAAGTCTCATCAGAATTTCTCGAAATGGACGCTCCCGATCCACACAATTGGACCCTAAGCTCATGTTTTCATGCGTTTCTTTCTGTTTGGGCGCATTTGGGACCATTATGCTACTGCACAAACTTGATGCAAAACACTCCAAACTAGTGCAATTAATGCAAAAGTTCGTGCCACGATGTCTTGTTAGAAATTTTCGCAACAAACGCTCTAGATCCACACCATTTTAATCTAAACTCATGTTTTGGTGCGTTAATTTCCATTTGGGTGCATTTGGAACCATTTCGTTACTACACTAAACTTGCAGCAAAACACGCCAAACTGATGCAATTAATGCAAAAGTTGTGCCATGATATCTTGTTAGAATTTTTGCAACGAACGCTCCCGACCCACACCATTGGAGCCCTAAACTCATGTTTTGGTGTGTTTCTTTCCATTCGGGTGCATTTTGGACCGTTTCGCTACTGCACGAAACTTGGTGCAAAATGCGCCAAACTGGTGCAATTAATGCAAAAGTTCGAGCAACGATGTCTTGTTAGAATTTTTCGGAACGAACGCCCCCGATCCACACAATTGGAACCTAAACTCATGTTTTGGTTCGTTTCTGTCCGTTTGGGATCATTTGGAACCGTTTCGCTGATTGCACAAAACTTGCTGCAAAACACGCCAAACTGGTGCAATTAAACCAAAAGTTTAGGCCACGTTGTCTTGTTAGAATGTTTTGCAACGAACGCTCCCGATCTACACTATTAGACCCTAAACTCATGTTTTGGTGCGTTTCTTTCCGTTCCGGTGCTTTTTGGACCGTTTCGCTACTGCACGAAACTTAGTGCAAAAGCGCCAAACTGGTGCAATTAATGCAAAAGTTCATGCCACGATGTCGCGCTAGAATTTTTCGCAAAATATGCTCCTGATCCACACCATTGGACCCTAAAGTCATGTTTTGGTGCGTTTCTCTCCGTTCGGGTGCATTTTGGAACCGTTTTGCTACTGCACAAAACTTGCTGCAAAACACGCCAAACTGGTGCAATTAATGCAAAAGTTCGTGCAACGATGTCTTGTTAGAATCTTTCGCAACGAACGCTCCTAATCCATACCATTATACCCTAAACTCATTTTTTTGGTGCGTTTCTTTCCGTTTGGGTGCATTTTGGACCATTTCGGAACAGCACGAAACTTGGTGCAAAACGAGCCAAACTGGTGCAATTAATGCAAAATTTCATGCCATAATTTCACGCTTGAATTTTTTGCAATGAACGCTCCCGATCCACACCATTGGACCCTAAACTCATGTTTTGGTGCATTTCTTTCCGATTGTGTGCATTTGGAACCATTTCGCTATTGCACGAAGCTCGGTGCAAAATAGGCCAACCTGGTGCAATTAATGCAAGAGTTCGTGCCAAAAGTCTCATCAGAATTTCTCGAAACGGACGCTCCCGATCCACACAATTGGACCCTAAGCTCATGTTTTCATGCGTTTCTTTCTGTTTGGGCGCATTTGGGACCATTATGCTACCTGCACAAACTTGATGCAAAACACTCCAAACTAGTGCAATTAATGCAAAAGTTCGTGCCACGATGTCTTGTTAGAAATGTTCGCAACAAACGCTCTCGATCCACACCATTTTAATCTAAACTCATGTTTTGGTGCGTTAATTTCCATTTGGGTGCATTTGGAACCATTTCGTTACTACACTAAACTTGCAGCAAAACGCGCCAAACTGATGCAATTAATGCAAAAGTTCGTGCCACGATATCTTGTTAGAATTTTTGCAACGAACGCTCCCGATCCACACCATTGGACCCTAAACTCATGTTTTGGTGCGTTTCTTTCCGTTCGAGTGCATTTTGGACTGTTTCGCTACTGCACGAAACTTGGTGCAAAATGCGCCAAACTGGTGCAATTAATGCAAAAGTTCGTGCAACGATGTCTTGTTAGAATTTTTCAGAACGAATGCTCCCGATCGACACCATTGGACCCTAAACTCAAGATTTGGTGCGTTTCTTTCCGTTCGGGTGTATTTGGAACCATTTCGCTATTGCACAAAACTTGCTGCAAACACGCCAAACTGGTGCAATTAATGCAAAAGTTCGTGCCATGATGTCTTGTTAGAATTTTTGAAACGAACGCTCCCGACCCACACCATTGGAGCCTAAACTCATGTTTTGGTGTGTTTCTTTCCATTCGGGTGCATTTTGGACCGTTTCGCTACTGCACGAAACTTGGTGCAAAATGCGCCAAACTGGTGCAATTAATGCAAAAGTTCGTGCACGATGTCTTGTTAGAATTTTTCGAACGAATGCTCCCGATCGACACCATTGGACCCTAAACTCATTTGGTTTTCTTTCCCGTTCGGGTGTATGGAACCGTTTCGCTATTGCACAAAACTTGCTGCAAAACACGCCAAACTGGTGCAATTAATGCAAAAGTTCGTGCCATGATGTCTTGTTAGAATTTTTGAAACGAACGCTCCCGACCCACACCATTGGAGCCTAAACTCATGTTTTGGTGTGTTTCTTTCCATTCGGGTGCATTTTGGACCGTTTCGCTACTGCACGAAACTTGGTGCAAAATGCGCCAAACTGGTGCAATTAATGCAAAAGTTCGAGCAACGATGTCTTGTTAGAATTTTTCGGAACGAACGCCCCCGATCCACACAATTGGAACCTAAACTCATGTTTTGGTTCGTTTCTGTCCGTTTGGGATCATTTGGAACCGTTTCGCTGTTGCACAAAACTTGCTGCAAAACACGCCAAACTGGTGCAATTAAACCAAAAGTTTAGGCCACGTTGTCTTGTTAGAATGTTTTGCAACGAACGCTCCCGATCTACACTATTAGACCCTAAACTCATGTTTTGGTGCGTTTCTTTCCGTTCCGGTGCTTTTTGGACCGTTTCGCTACTGCACGAAACTTAGTGCAAAAGCGCCAAACTGGTGCAATTAATGCAAAAGTTCATGCCACGATGTCGCGCTAGAATTTTTCGCAAAATATGCTCCTGATCCACACCATTGGACCCTAAAGTCATGTTTTGGTGCGTTTCTCTCCGTTCGGGTGCATTTTGGAACCGTTTTGCTACTGCACAAAACTTGCTGCAAAACACGCCAAACTGGTGCAATTAATGCAAAAGTTCGTGCAACGATGTCTTGTTAGAATCTTTCGCAACGAACGCTCCTAATCCATACCATTATACCCTAAACTCATTTTTTTGGTGCGTTTCTTTCCGTTTGGGTGCATTTTGGACCATTTCGGAACAGCACGAAACTTGGTGCAAAACGAGCCAAACTGGTGCAATTAATGCAAAATTTCATGCCATAATTTCACGCTTGAATTTTTTGCAATGAACGCTCCCGATCCACACCATTGGACCCTAAACTCATGTTTTGGTGCATTTCTTTCCGATTGTGTGCATTTGGAACCATTTCGCTACTGCACGAAGCTCGGTGCAAAATAGGCCAACCTGGTGCAATTAATGCAAGAGTTCGTGCCAAAAGTCTCATCAGAATTTCTCGAAACGGACGCTCCCGATCCACACAATTGGACCCTAAGCTCATGTTTTCATGCGTTTCTTTCTGTTTGGGCGCATTTGGGACCATTATGCTACTGCACAAACTTGATGCAAAACACTCCAAACTAGTGCAATTAATGCAAAAGTTCGTGCCACGATGTCTTGTTAGAAATGTTCGCAACAAACGCTCTCGATCCACACCATTTTAATCTAAACTCATGTTTTGGTGCGTTAATTTCCATTTGGGTGCATTTGGAACCATTTCGTTACTACACTAAACTTGCAGCAAAACGCGCCAAACTGATGCAATTAATGCAAAAGTTCGTGCCACGATATCTTGTTAGAATTTTTGCAACGAACGCTCCCGATCCACACCATTGGACCCTAAACTCATGTTTTGGTGCGTTTCTTTCCGTTCGAGTGCATTTTGGACTGTTTCGCTACTGCACGAAACTTGGTGCAAAATGCGCCAAACTGGTGCAATTAATGCAAAAGTTCGTGCAACGATGTCTTGTTAGAATTTTTCAGAACGAATGCTCCCGATCGACACCATTGGACCCTAAACTCAAGATTTGGTGCGTTTCTTTCCGTTCGGGTGTATTTGGAACCGTTTCGCTATTGCACAAAACTTGCTGCAAAACACGCCAAACTGGTGCAATTAATGCAAAAGTTCGTGCCATGATGTCTTGTTAGAATTTTTGAAACGAACGCTCCCGACCCACACCATTGGAGCCTAAACTCATGTTTTGGTGTGTTTCTTTCCATTCGGGTGCATTTTGGACCGTTTCGCTACTGCACGAAACTTGGTGCAAAATGCGCCAAACTGGTGCAATTAATGCAAAAGTTCGAGCAACGATGTCTTGTTAGAATTTTTCGGAACGAACGCCCCCGATCCACACAATTGGAACCTAAACTCATGTTTTGGTTCGTTTCTGTCCGTTTGGGATCATTTGGAACCGTTTCGCTGTTGCACAAAACTTGCTGCAAAACACGCCAAACTGGTGCAATTAAACCAAAAGTTTAGGCCACGTTGTCTTGTTAGAATGTTTTGCAACGAACGCTCCCGATCTACACTATTAGACCCTAAACTCATGTTTTGGTGCGTTTCTTTCCGTTCCGGTGCTTTTTGGACCGTTTCGCTACTGCACGAAACTTAGTGCAAAAGCGCCAAACTGGTGCAATTAATGCAAAAGTTCATGCCACGATGTCGCGCTAGAATTTTTCGCAAAATATGCTCCTGATCCACACCATTGGACCCTAAAGTCATGTTTTGGTGCGTTTCTCTCCGTTCGGGTGCATTTTGGAACCGTTTTGCTACTGCACAAAACTTGCTGCAAAACACGCCAAACTGGTGCAATTAATGCAAAAGTTCGTGCAACGATGTCTTGTTAGAATCTTTCGCAACGAACGCTCCTAATCCATACCATTATACCCTAAACTCATTTTTTTGGTGCGTTTCTTTCCGTTTGGGTGCATTTTGGACCATTTCGGAACAGCACGAAACTTGGTGCAAAACGAGCCAAACTGGTGCAATTAATGCAAAATTTCATGCCATAATTTCACGCTTGAATTTTTTGCAATGAACGCTCCCGATCCACACCATTGGACCCTAAACTCATGTTTTGGTGCATTTCTTTCCGATTGTGTGCATTTGGAACCATTTCGCTACTGCACGAAGCTCGGTGCAAAATAGGCCAACCTGGTGCAATTAATGCAAGAGTTCGTGCCAAAAGTCTCATCAGAATTTCTCGAAACGGACGCTCCCGATCCACACAATTGGACCCTAAGCTCATGTTTTCATGCGTTTCTTTCTGTTTGGGCGCATTTGGGACCATTATGCTACTGCACAAACTTGATGCAAAACACTCCAAACTAGTGCAATTAATGCAAAAGTTCGTGCCACGATGTCTTGTTAGAAATGTTCGCAACAAACGCTCTCGATCCACACCATTTTAATCTAAACTCATGTTTTGGTGCGTTAATTTCCATTTGGGTGCATTTGGAACCATTTCGTTACTACACTAAACTTGCAGCAAAACGCGCCAAACTGATGCAATTAATGCAAAAGTTCGTGCCACGATATCTTGTTAGAATTTTTGCAACGAACGCTCCCGATCCACACCATTGGACCCTAAACTCATGTTTTGGTGCGTTTCTTTCCGTTCGAGTGCATTTTGGACTGTTTCGCTACTGCACGAAACTTGGTGCAAAATGCGCCAAACTGGTGCAATTAATGCAAAAGTTCGTGCAACGATGTCTTGTTAGAATTTTTCAGAACGAATGCTCCCGATCGACACCATTGGACCCTAAACTCAAGATTTGGTGCGTTTCTTTCCGTTCGGGTGTATTTGGAACCGTTTCGCTATTGCACAAAACTTGCTGCAAAACACGCCAAACTGGTGCAATTAATGCAAAAGTTCGTGCCATGATGTCTTGTTAGAATTTTTGAAACGAACGCTCCCGACCCACACCATTGGAGCCTAAACTCATGTTTTGGTGTGTTTCTTTCCATTCGGGTGCATTTTGGACCGTTTCGCTACTGCACGAAACTTGGTGCAAAATGCGCCAAACTGGTGCAATTAATGCAAAAGTTCGAGCAACGATGTCTTGTTAGAATTTTTCGGAACGAACGCCCCCGATCCACACAATTGGAACCTAAACTCATGTTTTGGTTCGTTTCTGTCCGTTTGGGATCATTTGGAACCGTTTCGCTGTTGCACAAAACTTGCTGCAAAACACGCCAAACTGGTGCAATTAAACCAAAAGTTTAGGCCACGTTGTCTTGTTAGAATGTTTTGCAACGAACGCTCCCGATCTACACTATTAGACCCTAAACTCATGTTTTGGTGCGTTTCTTTCCGTTCCGGTGCTTTTTGGACCGTTTCGCTACTGCACGAAACTTAGTGCAAAAGCGCCAAACTGGTGCAATTAATGCAAAAGTTCATGCCACGATGTCGCGCTAGAATTTTTCGCAAAATATGCTCCTGATCCACACCATTGGACCCTAAAGTCATGTTTTGGTGCGTTTCTCTCCGTTCGGGTGCATTTTGGAACCGTTTTGCTACTGCACAAAACTTGCTGCAAAACACGCCAAACTGGTGCAATTAATGCAAAAGTTCGTGCAACGATGTCTTGTTAGAATCTTTCGCAACGAACGCTCCTAATCCATACCATTATACCCTAAACTCATTTTTTTGGTGCGTTTCTTTCCGTTTGGGTGCATTTTGGACCATTTCGGAACAGCACGAAACTTGGTGCAAAACGAGCCAAACTGGTGCAATTAATGCAAAATTTCATGCCATAATTTCACGCTTGAATTTTTTGCAATGAACGCTCCCGATCCACACCATTGGACCCTAAACTCATGTTTTGGTGCATTTCTTTCCGATTGTGTGCATTTGGAACCATTTCGCTACTGCACGAAGCTCGGTGCAAAATAGGCCAACCTGGTGCAATTAATGCAAGAGTTCGTGCCAAAAGTCTCATCAGAATTTCTCGAAACGGACGCTCCCGATCCACACAATTGGACCCTAAGCTCATGTTTTCATGCGTTTCTTTCTGTTTGGGCGCATTTGGGACCATTATGCTACTGCACAAACTTGATGCAAAACACTCCAAACTAGTGCAATTAATGCAAAAGTTCGTGCCACGATGTCTTGTTAGAAATGTTCGCAACAAACGCTCTCGATCCACACCATTTTAATCTAAACTCATGTTTTGGTGCGTTAATTTCCATTTGGGTGCATTTGGAACCATTTCGTTACTACACTAAACTTGCAGCAAAACGCGCCAAACTGATGCAATTAATGCAAAAGTTCGTGCCACGATATCTTGTTAGAATTTTTGCAACGAACGCTCCCGATCCACACCATTGGACCCTAAACTCATGTTTTGGTGCGTTTCTTTCCGTTCGAGTGCATTTTGGACTGTTTCGCTACTGCACGAAACTTGGTGCAAAATGCGCCAAACTGGTGCAATTAATGCAAAAGTTCGTGCAACGATGTCTTGTTAGAATTTTTCAGAACGAATGCTCCCGATCGACACCATTGGACCCTAAACTCAAGATTTGGTGCGTTTCTTTCCGTTCGGGTGTATTTGGAACCAGTTTCGCTATTGCACAAAACTTGCTGCAAAACACGCCAAACTGGTGCAATTAATGCAAAAGTTCGTGCCATGATGTCTTGTTAGAATTTTTGAAACGAACGCTCCCGACCCACACCATTGGAGCCTAAACTCATGTTTTGGTGTGTTTCTTTCCATTCGGGTGCATTTTGGACCGTTTCGCTACTGCACGAAACTTGGTGCAAAATGCGCCAAACTGGTGCAATTAATGCAAAAGTTCGAGCAACGATGTCTTGTTAGAATTTTTCGGAACGAACGCCCCCGATCCACACAATTGGAACCTAAACTCATGTTTTGGTTCGTTTCTGTCCGTTTGGGATCATTTGGAACCGTTTCGCTGTTGCACAAAACTTGCTGCAAAACACGCCAAACTGGTGCAATTAAACCAAAAGTTTAGGCCACGTTGTCTTGTTAGAATGTTTTGCAACGAACGCTCCCGATCTACACTATTAGACCCTAAACTCATGTTTTGGTGCGTTTCTTTCCGTTCCGGTGCTTTTTGGACCGTTTCGCTACTGCACGAAACTTAGTGCAAAAGCGCCAAACTGGTGCAATTAATGCAAAAGTTCATGCCACGATGTCGCGCTAGAATTTTTCGCAAAATATGCTCCTGATCCACACCATTGGACCCTAAAGTCATGTTTTGGTGCGTTTCTCTCCGTTCGGGTGCATTTTGGAACCGTTTTGCTACTGCACAAAACTTGCTGCAAAACACGCCAAACTGGTGCAATTAATGCAAAAGTTCGTGCAACGATGTCTTGTTAGAATCTTTCGCAACGAACGCTCCTAATCCATACCATTATACCCTAAACTCATTTTTTTGGTGCGTTTCTTTCCGTTTGGGTGCATTTTGGACCATTTCGGAACAGCACGAAACTTGGTGCAAAACGAGCCAAACTGGTGCAATTAATGCAAAATTTCATGCCATAATTTCACGCTTGAATTTTTTGCAATGAACGCTCCCGATCCACACCATTGGACCCTAAACTCATGTTTTGGTGCATTTCTTTCCGATTGTGTGCATTTGGAACCATTTCGCTACTGCACGAAGCTCGGTGCAAAATAGGCCAACCTGGTGCAATTAATGCAAGAGTTCGTGCCAAAAGTCTCATCAGAATTTCTCGAAACGGACGCTCCCGATCCACACAATTGGACCCTAAGCTCATGTTTTCATGCGTTTCTTTCTGTTTGGGCGCATTTGGGACCATTATGCTACTGCACAAACTTGATGCAAAACACTCCAAACTAGTGCAATTAATGCAAAAGTTCGTGCCACGATGTCTTGTTAGAAATGTTCGCAACAAACGCTCTCGATCCACACCATTTTAATCTAAACTCATGTTTTGGTGCGTTAATTTCCATTTGGGTGCATTTGGAACCATTTCGTTACTACACTAAACTTGCAGCAAAACGCGCCAAACTGATGCAATTAATGCAAAAGTTCGTGCCACGATATCTTGTTAGAATTTTTGCAACGAACGCTCCCGATCCACACCATTGGACCCTAAACTCATGTTTTGGTGCGTTTCTTTCCGTTCGAGTGCATTTTGGACTGTTTCGCTACTGCACGAAACTTGGTGCAAAATGCGCCAAACTGGTGCAATTAATGCAAAAGTTCGTGCAACGATGTCTTGTTAGAATTTTTCAGAACGAATGCTCCCGATCGACACCATTGGACCCTAAACTCAAGATTTGGTGCGTTTCTTTCCGTTCGGGTGTATTTGGAACCGTTTCGCTATTGCACAAAACTTGCTGCAAAACACGCCAAACTGGTGCAATTAATGCAAAAGTTCGTGCCATGATGTCTTGTTAGAATTTTTGAAACGAACGCTCCCGACCCACACCATTGGAGCCTAAACTCATGTTTTGGTGTGTTTCTTTCCATTCGGGTGCATTTTGGACCGTTTCGCTACTGCACGAAACTTGGTGCAAAATGCGCCAAACTGGTGCAATTAATGCAAAAGTTCGAGCAACGATGTCTTGTTAGAATTTTTCGGAACGAACAGCCCCCGATCCACACAATTGGAACCTAAACTCATGTTTTGGTCGTTCTGTCCGTTTGGGATCATTTGGAACCGTTTCGCTGTTGCACAAAACTTGCTGCAAAACACGCCAAACTGGTGCAATTAAACCAAAAGTTTAGGCCACGTTGTCTTGTTAGAATGTTTTGCAACGAACGCTCCCGATCTACACTATTAGACCCTAAACTCATGTTTTGGTGCGTTTCTTTCCGTTCCGGTGCTTTTTGGACCGTTTCGCTACTGCACGAAACTTAGTGCAAAAGCGCCAAACTGGTGCAATTAATGCAAAGTTCATGCCACGATGTCGCGCTAGAAATTTTTCGCAAAATATGCTCCTGATCCACACCATTGGACCCTAAAGTCATGTTTTGGTGCGTTTCTCTCCGTTCGGGTGCATTTTGGAACCGTTTTGCTACTGCACAAAACTTGCTGCAAAACGCCAAACTGGTGCAATTAATGCAAAAGTTCGTGCAACGATGTCTTGTTAGAATCTTTCGCAACGAACGCTCCTAATCCATACCATTATACCCTAAACTCATTTTTTGGTGCGTTTCTTTCCGTTTGGGTGCATTTTGGACCATTTCGGAACAGCACGAAACTTGGTGCAAAACGAGCCAAACTGGTGCAATTAATGCAAAATTTCATGGTGCAATTAATGCAAAAGTTCGTGCCAACGATTCTTGTTAGAATTTTTCAATGAACGCTCCCGATCCACACCATTGGACCCTAAACTCATGTTTTTGGTGCGTTTCTTTCCGTTGTGGCATTTGGAACCGTTTGCTACTGCATGAAACTTGGTGCAAAAGCGCCAACTGGTGCAATTAATGCAAAAGTTCGTGCCACGATGTCTTGTTAGAATTTTTAATGCTCCCGATCCACACATTGGACCCTAAACTCATGTTTGGTGCGTTTCTTTCCGTTTGGGTGCATTTGGAACATTTGCTACTGCACAAACTTGTGCAAAACACGCCAAACTGGTGCAATTAATGCAAAAGTTCGTGCCACGATGTCTTGTTAGAATTTTGCAACGAACGCTCCGATCCACACCATTGGACTAAACTCATGTTTTGGTGCGTTTCTTTCCATTTGGGTGCATTTTGGACCGTTTCGCTACTGCAAAACTTGGTGCAAAACGCCAAACTGATGCAATTAATGCAAAAGTTCGTGCCACGATTTGTTAGAATTTTTGCAACGAACGCTCCCGATCCACACCATTGGACCCTAAACTCATTTTTGGTGCGTTTCTTCCGTTCGGCTTTGGAACTGTTTCGCTTGCACAAACTTGTGCAAAACGCCAAACTGGTGCAATTAATGCAAAAGTTTGTGCCATGTCTTGTTAGAATTTTTTGCAACGAATGCTCCCGATCCACCATTGGACCCTAAACTCATGTTTGGTGCGTTTCTTTCCGTTCGGTGCTTTTTGGATTTACGAAACTTGGTGCAAAAGCGCCAAACTGGAATTAATGCAAAAGTTCGAGCCACGATGTCTTGTTAGAATTTTTCGAACGAACGCTCCCGATCCACACCATTGGACCTAAACTCATGTTTTGGTTCGTTTCTTCGTTTGCATTTTGGAACCGTTTCGCTACTGCACAAAACTTGCTGCAAAACGCCAAACTGGTGCAATTAATGCAAAAGTTCGAGCAACGATGTCTTGTTAGAATCTTTTGCAACGAACGCTCCCGATCCATACATTGGAACCTAAACTCATGTTTTGGTGCGTTTCTTTCCGTTTGGGTGCATTTTGGACCGTTTCGCTACTGCACGAAACTTGGTGCAAAAGAGCCAAACTGGTGCAATTAATGCAAAAGTTCAGCCACGATTCGTTGAATTTTTGCAAAACGCTCCCGATCCACACCATTGGACCCTAAACTCATGTTTTGGTGCGTTTCTTTCCGTTTGGGTGCTTTGGAACCGTTTCGCTACTGCACAAACTTGTGCAAAACGCCAAACTGGTGCAATTAATGCAAAGTTCGTGCCAATGTCTAGAATTTTGCAAAACGCTCCCGATCCACACATTGGACCCTAAATCATGTTTTGGTGCGTTTCTTTCTGTTCGGGTGCATTTTGGACCGTTTGCTACAAAACTTGGTGCAAAACGCCCAAACTGGTGCAATTAATGCAAAAGTTCGTGCAACGATGTCTTGTTAGAATTTTTCAACGAACGCTCCCGATCCACCATTGGACCCTAAACTCATTTTTTGGTGCGTTTCTTTCCGTTTGGGCATTTGGAACCGTTTGCTAAGCATGAAACTTGCTGCAAAACGCGCCAAACTTGCAATTAATGCAAAAGTTCGTGCCACGATTCTTGTTAGAATTTTTTAATGAACGCTCCCGATCCACACCATTGGACCCTAAACTCATGTTTTGGTGCGTTTCTTTCCGTTTGGTGCATTTTGGAACTTTCGCTACTGCAAAACTGGTGCAAAACGCGCCAACTGGTGCAATTAATGCAAAAGTTCGTGCAACGATGTCTTGTTAGAATTTTCTGAACGAACGCTCCCGATCCACACCATTGGACCCTAAACTCATTTTTGGTGCGTTTCTTTCCGTTTGGGTGCATTTGGACCGTTTCGCTACTGCAAAACTTGGCAAAACAGCCAAACTGGTGCAATTAATGCAAAATTCGTGCACGATGTTGTTAGAATTTTTGCAACGAACGCTCTCGATCCACACCATTGGACCTAAACTCATTTTTGGTGTTTTTCCCGTTCGGTGCATTTGGACCGTTTCGCTGCACGAAACTTGTGCAAAACGCGCCAAACTGGCAATTAATGCAAAAGTTTGTACGATGTCTTGTTAGAATTTTTGCAACGAACGCTCCGATCCACACCATTGGACCCTAAACTCATGTTTTGGTGCGTTCTCTCCGTTCGTGCATTTTGGAACGTTTCGAAAACTTGGTGCAAAACGCCAAACTGAATTAATGCAAAAGTTCGAGCAACGATGTCTTGTTAGAATTTTCAACGAACGCCCCGATCCACACCATTGACCCTAAACTCATGTTTGGTGCGTTTCTTTCCGTTCGGGTGTTTGGAA
>NW_024376709.1:0-29934 GCF_016808335.1 Panicum virgatum
AATGCAAAAAAACATGAGTTTAGGGTCCATGGTGTGTATCGGGTGAGTCCTTAGCGAAAGTTCAGACGCAACTTCGTGGCATGAACCTTTGCATTAATTAAACTAGTTCGGCCCATTTTGCACGAGTTTAGTGCAGTAGCAAAACGATCCCAAATGCACCCAAACTTTACGAAATGCAACAAAACATGAGTTTAGAGTCCAATGGTGTGGATCGGGTGCATTCGTAGCAAAAATTCCGACACGACTTCATGGCATGAACTTTTGCATTAATTGCACCAGTTCGGCCCATTTTGCACCGAGTTAGTGCAGTAGCGAAACGGTCCGAGTGCACCCAAACATTACGAAACACACTAAACATGAGTTTAGGGTCCAATGGTGTCGATCGGGCGCGTTCGTAGCGAAATGTTCCGACACGACTTCGTGGCCTGAACTTTTGCATTAATTGCACCAGTTCGGCCATTTTGCACCGAGTTTAGTGCGTAGCGAAACGGCCCCGATGCACCCAAACATTACGAAACACACTAAAACATGGGTTTAGGGTCCAATGGTGTGGATTGGGCACGTGCATAGTGACAAGTTCAGACGTGACTTTGTGACATGAACTTTGCATAATTGCTCCAGATTGGCCCATTTGCACCGAGTTTAGTGCAGTAATAAAACAGTCCCAAATGCACCCAAACATTACGAAATCCAACAAAACATGTGTTTAAGGTCCCATGGTGTGAGTTCTTAGCAAAAGTTCCGACGTGACTTCGTGGCATGAACTTTTGCATTAATTGCACTTGATCGGCCCATTTGCACCGAGTTTAGTGCAGTAGCGAAACTGTCCCAAGTTGCACCCAAACATTACGAAACACACAACCAATTGTGTTTGGTTCATTGTGATGCAACTGCCAAGCACAAGACTTATTAGCAAAGATTGCCCCCCATTACTTTTTTTTAGTAACAAAACGGTCATAAATGCACCCAAACATTACGAAATGCAACAAAAACATGAGTTTAGGGTCCCATGGTGTGTATCGGTGAGTCCTTAGCGAAACGTTCCGACGCGACTTCGTGGCATGAACTTTTGCATTAATTAACCAGTTCGGCCCATTTTGCACCGAGTTTAGTGTCGTAGCGAAAGAATCCCAAATGCACCCAAACTTTATGAAATGCAACAAAACTTGAGTTTAGAGTCCAATGGTGTGGATCGGGCGCGTTCGTAGCGAAAAGTTACGACATGACTTCGTGCATGAACTTTTGCATTAATTGCAAGTTCGGCCCATTTTGCACCATGGTTAGTGCAGTACCAAAACTGTCCCAAGTGCACCCAAACATTACGAAACAAACTGAAACATGAGTTTAGGGTCCAATGGTGTGGATCGGGCGCATTAGAAGTGACAAGTTCAGATGCTACTTCGTGGCACGAACTTTTACATTAATTGCACCAGATTGCCCATTTGCACCGAGTTTAGTGTAACAAAACGGTCATAAATGCACCCAAACATTACGAAATGCAACAAAACATGAGTTTAGGGTCCCATGGTGTGTATCGGGTGACTCCTTAGCGAAAAGTTCCACGCGACTTCGTGGCATGAACTTTTGCATTAATTAAACCAGTTCGGCCCATTTTGCACTGAGTATAGTGCAGTAGCGAAACTATCCCAAATGCACCCAACTTTACGAAATGCACAAAAACATGAGTTTAGAGTCCAATGGTGTGGATCGGGTGCGTTCGTAGCGAAAAATTCCGACACGACTTTGTGGCATGAACTTTTGCATTAATTGCACCATTCGGCCCATTTTGCACCGAGTTTAGTGCAGTAGCGAAACGTCCCGAGTGCACCCAAACATTACGAAACACAAAAACATGAGTTTAGGGTCCAATGGTATGGATCGGGCACGTTCATAGTGACAAGTTCAGACTTGACTTTGTGACATGAACTTTTGCATTAATTGCTCCAGATTGGCCCATTTGCACCGAGTTTAGTGCAGTAATAAACGGTCCCAAATGCACCCAAACATTACGAAATGCAACAAAAACATGAGTTTAGGGTCCCATGGTGTGTATCGGGTGAGTCCTTTGCGAAAAGTTCCGACGCGACTTCGTGGCATGAACTTTTGCATTAATTAAACCAGTTCGGCCCATTTTGCACCGAGTCTAGTGCAGTAGCGAAATGATCCCAAATGCACCCTAACTTTAAAAATGCAACAAAACATGAGTTTAGAGTCCAATGGTGTGATCGGACGCGTTCGTAGCGAAAAGTTCCGACATGACTTCATGGTATGAACTTTTGTATTAATTGCACCAGTTCGGCCCATTTTGCTCCGAGTTTAGTGTAGTAGCGAAACGGTCCCCGATGCACCCAAACATTACGAAAACACACTACAAACATGAGTTTAGGGTTCCAATTGTGTGGATCGGGCGGGTTCGTGATGACAAGTTCAGACGCACCATAGTGATACGAACTTTTGCATTAATTGCCCAGATTGGCCCAGTTGCACTGAGTTTAGTGTAGCAACAAAACAGTAATAAATGCACCTAAACATACGAAATGCAACAAAAACATGAGTTTAGGGTCCCATGGTGTGTATCGGGTGAGGTCCTTAGCGAAAAGTTCAGACGCAACCTTCGTGGCATGAACCTTTGCATTAATTAAACCAGTTCGGCCCATTTGCACCGAGTTTAGTGCAGTAGCAAAACAATCCCAAAAGCACCCAAACTTTACGAAATGCAACAAACATGAGTTTAGAGGTCCAATGGTATGGATCGGGTGCATTCGTAGCGAAAAATTCCGACACGACTTCATGGCATGAACTTTGCATTAATTGCACCAGTTCGGCCCATTTTGCACCGATTTTAGTGCAGTAAGCGAAACGGTCCCCGAGTGCACCCAAAACATTACGAAACACCCTAAAACATGAGTTTAGGGTCCAATGGTGTCGATCGGGCGCGTTCGTAGCGAAATGTTCCGACACGACTTTCGTGGCCTGAATTTTGCATCAATTTGCACCAGTTCGTCCCCATTTTGCTCCGAGTTTAGTGCAGTAGGGAAACGGCCCCGAGTGCACCCAACATTACGAAACACACTAAAACATGAGTTTAGGGTCCAATGGTGTGGATTGGGCACGTTCATAGTGACAAGTTCAGACGTGACTTTGTGACATGAACATTTGCACTAATTGCTCCAGATTGGCCCATTTGCACCGAGTTAGTGCAGTAATAAAACGGTCCCAAATGCACCCAAACATTACGAAATCCAACAAAACATGAGTTTAAGTCCCATGGTGTGTATCGGGTGAGTTCTTAGCAAAAAGTTCCGACGTGACTTCGTGGCATGAACTTTTGCATTAATTGCACCTGTTCGGCCCATTTTGCACCGAGTTTTAGTGCAGTAGCGAAACTGTCCCAAGTGCACCCAAAACATTACGAAACACACTAAAACATGAGTTTGGGGTCCAATGGTGTGGATTGGGCGCATTCGTAGTGACAAGTTCAATGCAACTTTGTGGCACGAACTTTTGCATTAATTGCACCAGATTGCCCCATTTGCACCGAGTTTAGTGTAGTAACAAAACGGTCATAAATGCACCCAAACATTACGAAATGCAACAAAAACATGAGTTTAGGGTCCCATGGTGGTGGTATCGGGTGAGTCCTTAGCGAAACGTTCCGACGCGACTTCGTGGCATGAACTTTTGCATTAATTAAACCAGTTCGGCCCCATTTTGCACCGAGTTTAGTGCCGTAGCGAAACAATCCCAAATGCACCCAAACTTTATTAAATGCAAACAAACTTGAGTTAGAGTCCCAATGGTGTGGATCGGGCGCGTTCGGTAGCGAAAAGTTACGACATGACTTCGTGGCATGAACTTTTGCATTAATTGCACCAGTTCGGCCCATTTTGCACCATGCTTAGTGCGGTACCAAAACTGTCCCAAGTGCACCCAAACATTACGAAACAAACTGAAACATGAGTTTTGGGTCCAATGGTGTGGATCGGGCGCATTCGAAGTGACAAGTTCAGATGCAATACTTCGTGGCACGAACTTTTACATTAATTGCACCAGATTGCCCCATTGGCACCGAGTTTAGTGTAGTAACAAAACTGTCATAAATGCACCCAAACATTACGAAATGCAACAAAAACATGAGTTTAGGGTCCTATGGTGTGTATCGGGTGAGTCCTTAGCGAAAAGTTCCACGCGACTTCGTGGCATGAACTTTGCACTAATTAAACCAGTTCGGCCCATTTGCAACCGAGTCTAGTGGCAGTAGCGAAACGATCCCAAATGCACCCTAACTTTACGAAATGCAACAAAACTTGAGTTTAGAGTCCAATGGTGTGGATCGGGCGCATTCGTAGCGAAAAGTTACGACACAACTTCATGGCATGAACTTTTGCATTAATTGCACCAGTTCGGCCCATTTTGCACCATAGTTAGTGCAGTACCAAAACTGTCCAAAGTGCATCCAAACATTACGAAACAAACTGAAACATGAGTTTGGGGTCCAATGGTGTGGATCGGGCGCATTCGTAGTGACAAGTTCAGATGCAACGTCGTAGTACGAACTTTTGCATTAATTGCTCCAGATTGGCCCATTTGCACCGAGTTTAGTGCAGTAATAAAACGGTCCCAAATGCACCCAAACATTGCGAAATGCAACAAAACATGAGTTTAAGGTCCCATGGTGTGTATCGGGTGAGTTCTTAGCGAAAAGTTCCGATGTAACTTCGTGGCATGAACTTTTGCATTAATTGCACCAGTTCGGCCCATTTTGCACTGAGTTTAGTGCAGTAGCGAAACTGTCCCAAGTGCACCCAAACATTACGAAACACACTAAAACATGAGTTTGGGGTCCAATGGTGTGGATCGGGCGCATTCGTAGTGACAAGTTCAGATGCAACTTCGTGGCACGAACTTTTGCATTAATTGCACCAGATTGCCCCATTTGCACCGAGTTTAGTGTAGTAACAAAACGGTCATAAATGCACCCAAACATTACGAAATGCAATAAAAACATGAGTTTAGGGTCCCATGGTGTGTATCGGGTGAGTCCTTAGCGAAAACTTCCGACGCGACATCGTGGCATGAACTTTTGCATTAACTAAACCAGTTCATCCCATTTTGCACCGAGTTTAGTGCCGTAGCGAAATGATCCCAAATGCACCCAAACTTTACGAAATGCAACAAAACTTGAGTTTAGAGTCCAATGGTGTGTATCGGGTGAGTCCTTAGCGAAACGTTCTTACGCGACTTCGTGGCATGAACTTTTGCATTAATTAAACTAGTTCGGCCCATTTTGCACCAAGTTTAGTGCCGTAGCGAAACGATCCCAAATGCACCCAAACTTTATGAAATGCAACAAAACTTGAGTTTAGAGTCCAATGGTGTGGATCGGGCGCGTTCGTAGCGAAAAGTTACGACATGACTTCGTGGCATGAACTTTTGCTTTAATTGCACCAGTTCGGCCCATTTTGCACCATGGTTAGTGCAGTACCAAAACTGTCCCAAGTGCACCCAAACATTACAAAACAAACTGAAACATGAGTTTTGGGTCCAATGGTGTGGATCGGGCGCATTCGAAGTGACAAGTTCAGATGCAACTTCGTGGCACGAACTTTTACATTAATTGCACCAGATTGCCCCATTTGCACCGAGTTTAGTGTAGTAACAAAACGGTCATAAATGCACCCAAACATTACGAAATGCAACAAAAACATGAGTTTAGGGACCCATGGTGTGTATCGGGTGAGTCCTTAGCGAAAAGTTCCACGCGACTTCGTGGCATGAACTTTTACATTAATTAAACCAGTTCGGCCCATTTTGCACCGACTCTAGTGCAGTAGCGAAACAATCCCAAATGCACCAAAACTTTACGAAATGCAACAAAACATGAGTTTAGAGTCCAATGGTGTGGATCGGGTGCGTTCGTAGCGAAAATTCTGACACGACTTTGTGGCATGAACTTTTGCATTAATTGCACCAGTTCGGCCCATTTTGCACCGAGTTTAGTGCAGTAGCGAAACGGTCCCGTGTGCACCCAAACATTACGAAACACACTAAAACATGAGTTTAGGGTCCAATGGTGTGGATCGGGCACGTTCATAGTGACAAGTTCAGACTTGACTTTGTGACATGAACTTTTGCATTAATTGCACCAGTTCGGCCCATTTTGCACCGAGTTTAGTGCAGTAGCGAAACGGTCCCGTGTGCACCCAAACATTACGAAACACACTAAAACATGAGTTTAGGGTCCAATGGTGTGGATCGGGCACGTTCATAGTGACAACTTTAGACTTGACTTTGTGACATGAACTTTTGCATTAATTGCTCCAGTTCGGCCCATTTTGCTCCGAGTTTAGTGCAGTAGCGAAACGGTCCCGAGTGCACCCAAACATTACGAAACACACTAAAACATGAGTTTAGGGTCCAATAGTGTGGATTGGGCACGTTCATAGTGACAAGTTCAGACGTGACTTTGTGACATGAACATTTGCACTAATTGCTCCAGATTGGCCCATTTGCACCGAGTTTAGTGCAATAATAAAATGGTCCCAAATGCACCCAAACATTACGAAATGCAACAAAACATGAGTTTAAGGTCCCATGGTGTGTATCGGGTGAGTTCTTAGCGAAAAGTTCCGATGTGACTTCGTGGCATGATCTTTTGTATTAATTGCACCAGTTCGGCCCATTTTGCACCGAGTTTAGTGCAGTAGCGAAAACTGTCCCAAGTGCACCCAAACATTACGAAACACACTAAAACATGAGTTTGGGGTCCAATGGTGTGGATCGGGCGCATTCGTAGTGACAAGTTCAGATATAACTTCGTGGCATGAACTTTTGCATTAATTGCACCAGCTTGCCCCATTTGCACCGAGTTTAGTGTAGTAACAAAATGGTCATAAATGCACCCAAACATTACGAAATGCAACAAAAACATGAGTTTAGGGTCCCATGGTGTGTATCGGGTGAGTACTTAGCGAAAAGTTCCACGCGACTTCGTGGCATGAACTTTTGCATTAATTAAACCAGTTCGGCCCATTTTGCACCGAGTCTAGTGCAGTAGCGAAACGATCCCAAATGCACCAAAACTTTACGAAATGCAACAAAACATGAGTTTAGAGTCCAATGGTGTGGATCGGGTGCGTTCGTAGCGAAAAATTCTGACACGACTTTGTGGCATGAACTTTTGCATTAATTGCACCAGTTCGGCCCATTTTGCACCGAGTTTAGTGCAGTAGCGAAACGGTCCCGTGTGCACCCAAACATTACGAAACACACTAAAACATGAGTTTAGGGTCCAATGGTGTGGATCGGGCACGTTCATAGTGACAAGTTCAGACTTGACTTTGTGACATGAACTTTTGCATTAATTGCACCAGTTCGGCCCATTTTGCACCGAGTTTAGTGCAGTAGCGAAACGGTCCCGTGTGCACCCAAACATTACGAAACACACTAAAACATGAGTTTAGGGTCCAATGGTGTGGATCGGGCACAGTTCATAGTGACAACTTTAGACTTGACTTTGTGACATGAACTTTTGCATTAATTGCTCCAGATTGGCCCATTTGCACCGAGTTTAGTGCAGTAATAAAACGGTCCCAAATGCACCCAAACATTACGAAATGCAACAAAACATGAGTTTAAGGTCCCATGGTGTGTATCGGGTGAGTTCTTAGCGAAAAGTTCCGACGTGACTTCGTGGCATGAACTTTTGCATTAATTGCACCAGTTCGGCCCATTTTGCACCGAGTTTAGTGCAGTAGCGAAACTGTCCCAAGTGCACCCAAACATTACGAAACACACTAAAACATGAGTTTGGGGTCCAATGGTGTGGATCGGGTGCGTTCGTAGTGACAAGTTCAGATGCAACTTCGTGGCACGAACTTTTGCATTAATTGCACCAGATTGCCCCATTTGCACCGAGTTTCGTGTAGTAACAAAATGGTCATAAATGCACCCAAACATTACGAAATGCAACAAAAACATGAGTTTAGGGTCCCATGGTGTGTCTCGGGTGAGTCCTTAGCGAAAAGTTCCGACGCGACTTCGTGGCATGAACTTTTGCATTAATTAAACCAATTCGGCCCATTTTGCACCGAGTCTAGTGCAGTAGCGAAACGATCCCAAATGCACCCTAAGTTTACGAAATGCAACAAAACATGAGTTTAGAGTCCAATGGTGTCGATCGGACGCGTTCGTAGCGAAAAGTTCCGACATGACTTCGTGGCATGAACTTTTGCATTAATTGCACCAGTTCGGCCCATTTTGCTCCGAGTTTAGTGTAGTAGCGAAACGGTCCCGAGTGCACCCAAACATTACGAAACACACTAAAACATGAGTTTAGGGTTCCAATTGTGTGGATCGGGCGGGTTCGTAGTGACAAGTTCGGATGCGACTTCGTGATACGAACTTTTGCATTAATTGCACCAGATTGGCCCATTTGCACTGAGTTTAGTGTAGCAACAAAATAGTAATAAATGCACCCAAACATTACGAAATGCAACAAAAACAAGAGTTTAGGGTCCCATGGTGTGTATCCGGTGAGTCCTTAGCGAAAAGTTCAGACGCCACTTCGTGGCATGAACCTTTGCATTAATTAAACCAGTTCGGCCCATTTTGCACCGAGTTTAGCTGCAGTAGCGAAACGATCCCAAATGCACCCAAACTTTACGAAATGCAACAAAACATGAGTTTAGAGTCCAATGGTGTGATATCGGGTGCGTTCGTAGCGAAACATTCCGACACGACTTCGTGGCATGAACTTTTGCATTAATTGCACCAGTTCGGCCCATTTTGCACCGAGTTTAGTGCAGTAGCGAAACGGTCCCGAGTGCACCCAAACATTACGAAACAAACTGAAACATGAGTTTAGGGTCCAATGGTGTCGATCGGGCGCGTTCGTAGCGAAAAGTTCCGACACGACTTCGTGGCATGAACTTTTGCATTAATTGCACCAGTTCGGCCCATTTTGCTCCGAGTTTAGTGCAGTAGCGAAACGGTCCCGAGTGCACCCAAACATTACGAAACACACTAAAACATGAGTTTAGGGTCCAATAGTGTGGATTGGGCACGTTCATAGTGACAAGTTCAGACGTGACTTTGTGACATGAACATTTGCACTAATTGCTCCAGATTGGCCCATTTGCACCGAGTTTAGTGCAATAATAAAATGGTCCCAAATGCACCCAAACATTACGAAATGCAACAAAACATGAGTTTAAGGTCCCATGGTGTGTATCGGGTGAGTTCTTAGCGAAAAGTTCCGATGTGACTTCGTGGCATGATCTTTTGTATTAATTGCACCAGTTCGGCCCATTTTGCACCGAGTTTAGTGCAGTAGCGAAACTGTCCCAAGTGCACCCAAACATTACGAAACACACTAAAACATGAGTTTGGGGTCCAATGGTGTGGATCGGGCGCATTCGTAGTGACAAGTTCAGATGCAACTTCGTGGCATGAACTTTTGCATTAATTGCACCAGCTTGCCCCATTTGCACCGAGTTTAGTGTAGTAACAAAATGGTCATAAATGCACCCAAACATTACGAAATGCAACAAAAACATGAGTTTAGGGTCCCATGGTGTGTATCGGGTGAGTCCTTAGCGAAAAGTTCCACGCGACTTCGTGGCATGAACTTTTGCATTAATTAAACTAGTTCGGCCCATTTTGCACCGAGTCTAGTGCAGTAGCGAAACGATCCCAAATGCACCAAAACTTTACGAAATGCAACAAAACATGAGTTTAGAGTCCAATGGTGTGGATCGGGTGCGTTCGTAGCGAAAAATTCTGACACGACTTTGTGGCATGAACTTTTGCATTAATTGCACCAGTTCGGCCCATTTTGCACCGAGTTTAGTGCAGTAATAAAACGGTGCCAAATGCACCCAAACATTACGAAATGCAACAAAACATGAGTTTAAGGTCCCATGGTGTGTATCGGGTGAGTTCTTAGCGAAAAGTTCCGATGTGACTTCGTGGCATGAACTTTTGTATTAATTGCACCAGTTCGACCCATTTTGCACCGAGTTTAGTGCAGTAGCGAAACTGTCCCAAGTGCACCCAAACATTACGAAACACACTAAAACATGAGTTTGGGGTCCAATGGTGTGGATCGGGTGCGTTCGTAGTGACAAGTTCAGATGCAACTTCGTGGCACGAACTTTTGCATTAATTGCACCAGATTGCACCATTTGCACCGAGTTTAGTGTAGTAACAAAACGGTCATAAATGCACCCAAACATTACGAAATGCAACAAAAACATGAGTTTAGGGTCCCACGGTGTGTCTCGGGTGAGTCCTTAGCGAAAAGTTCCGACGCGACTTCGTGGCATGAACTTTTGCATTAATTAAACCAGTTCGGCCCATTTTGCACCGAGTCTAGTGCAGTAGCGAAACGATCCCAAATGCACCCTAAGTTTACAAAATGCAACAAAACATGAGTTTAGAGTCCAATGGTGTCGATCGGACGCGTTCGTAGCGAAAAGTTCCTGACATGACTTCGTGGCATGAACTTTTGCATTAATTGCACCAGTTCGGCCCATTTTGCTTCGAGTTTAGTGTAGTAGCGAAACGGTCCCGAGTGCACCCAAACATTACGAAACACACTAAAACATGAGTTTAGGGTTCCAATTGTGTGGATCGGGCGGGTTCGTAGTGACAAGTTCGGACGCGACTTCGTGATACGAACTTTTGCATTAATTGCACCAGATTGGCCCATTTGCACTGAGTTTAGTGTAGCAACAAAACAGTAATAAATGCACCCAAACATTACGAAATGCAACAAAAACAAGAGTTTAGGGTCCCATGGTGTGTATCCGGTGAGTCCTTAGCGAAAAGTTCAGACGCCACTTCGTGGCATGAACCTTTGCATTAATTAAACCAGTTCGGCCCATTTTGCACCGAGTTTAGTGCAGTAGCGAAACGATCCCAAATGCACCCAAACTTTACGAAATGCAACAAAACATGAGTTTAGAGTCTAATGGTGTGGATCGGGTGCGTTCGTAGCGAAAAATTCCGACACGACTTCGTGGCATGAACTTTTGCATTAATTGCACCAGTTCGGCCCATTTTGCACCGAGTTTAGTGCAGTAGCGAAACGGTCCCGAGTGCACCCAAACATTACGAAACAAACTGAAACATGAGTTTAGGGTCCAATGGTGTCGATCGGGCGCGTTCGTAGCGAAAAGTTCCGACACGACTTCGTGGCATGAACTTTTGCATTAATTGCACCAGTTCGGCCCATTTTGCTCCGAGTTTAGTGCAGTAGCGAAACGGTCCCGAGTGCACCCAAACATTACGAAACACACTAAAACATGAGTTTAGGGTCCAATAGTGTGGATTGGGCACGTTCATAGTGACAAGTTCAGACGTGACTTTGTGACATGAACATTTGCACTAATTGCTCCAGATTGGCCCATTTGCACCGAGTTTAGTGCAATAATAAAATGGTCCCAAATGCACCCAAACATTACGAAATGCAACAAAACATGAGTTTAAGGTCCCATGGTGTGTATCGGGTGAGTTCTTAGCGAAAAGTTCCGATGTGACTTCGTGGCATGAACTTTGGTATTAATTGCACCAGTTCGGCCCATTTTGCACCGAGTTTAGTGCAGTAGCGAAACTGTCCCAAGTGCACCCAAACATTACGAAACACACTAAAACATGAGTTTGGGGTCCAATGGTTTGGATCGGGCGCATTCGTAGTGACAAGTTCAGATGCAACTTCGTGGCATGAACTTTTGCATTAATTGCACTAGCTTGCCCCATTTGAACCGAGTTTAGTGTAGTAACAAAATGGTCATAAATGCACCCAAACATTACGAAATGCAACAAAAACATGAGTTTAGGGTCCCATGGTGTGTATCGGGTGAGTCCTTAGCGAAAAGTTCCACGCGACTTCGTGGCATGAACTTTTGCATTAATTAAACTAGTTCGGCCCATTTTGCACCGAGTCTAGTGCAGTAGCGAAACGATCCCAAATGCACCAAAACTTTACGAAATGCAACAAAACATGAGTTTAGAGTCCAATGGTGTGGATCGGGTGCGTTCGTAGCGAAAAATTCTGACACGACTTTGTGGCATGAACTTTTGCATTAATTGCACCAGTTCGGCCCATTTTGCACCGAGTTTAGTGCAGTAGCGAAACGGTCCCGTGTGCACCCAAACATTACGAAACACACTAAAACATGAGTTTAGGGTCCAATGGTGTGGATCGGGCACGTTCATAGTGACAAGTTCAGACTTGACTTTGTGACATGAACTTTTGCATTAATTGCACCAGTTCGGCCCATTTTGCACCGAGTTTAGTGCAGTAGCGAAACGGTCCCGTGTGCACCCAAACATTACGAAACACACTAAAACATGAGTTTAGGGTCCAATGGTGTGGATCGGGCACGTTCATAGTGACAAGTTTAGACTTGACTTTGTGACATGAACTTTTGCATTAATTGCTCCAGATTGGCCCATTTTGCACCGAGTTTAGTGCAGTAATAAAACGGTCCCAAATGCACCCAAACATTACGAAATGCAACAAAACATGAGTTTAAGGTCCCATGGTGTGTATCGGGTGAGTTCTTAGCGAAAAGTTCCGACGTGACTTCGTGGCATGAACTTTTGCATTAATTGCACCAGTTCGGCCCATTTTGCACCGAGTTTAGTGCAGTAGCGAAACTGTCCCAAGTGCACCCAAACATTACGAAACACACTAAAACATGAGTTTGGGGTCCAATGGTGTGGATCGGGTGCGTTCGTAGTGACAAGTTCAGATGCAACTTCGTGGCACGAACTTTTGCATTAATTGCACCAGATTGCCCCATTTGCACCGAGTTTCGTGTAGTAACAAAATGGTCATAAATGCACCCAAACATTACGAAATGCAACAAAAACATGAGTTTAGGGTCCCATGGTGTGTCTCGGGTGAGTCCTTAGCGAAAAGTTCCGACGCGACTTCGTGGCATGAACTTTTGCATTAATTAAACCAATTCGGCCCATTTTGCACCGAGTCTAGTGCAGTAGCGAAACGATCCCAAATGCACCCTAAGTTTACGAAATGCAACAAAACATGAGTTTAGAGTCCAATGGTGTCGATCGGACGCGTTCGTAGCGAAAAGTTCCGACATGACTTCGTGGAATGAACTTTTGCATTAATTGCACCAGTTCGGCCCATTTTGCTCCGAGTTTAGTGTAGTAGCGAAACGGTCCCGAGTGCACCCAAACATTACGAAACACACTAAAACATGAGTTTAGGGTTCCAATTGTGTGGATCGGGCGGGTTCGTAGTGACAAGTTCGGATGCGACTTCGTGATACGAACTTTTGCATTAATTGCACCAGATTGGCCCATTTGCACTGAGTTTAGTGTAGCAACAAAATAGTAATAAATGCACCCAAACATTACGAAATGCAACAAAAACAAGAGTTTAGGGTCCCATGGTGTGTATCCGGTGAGTCCTTAGCGAAAAGTTCAGACGCCACTTCGTGGCATGAACCTTTGCATTAATTAAACCAGTTCGGCCCATTTTGCACCGAGTTTAGTGCAGTAGCGAAATGATCCCAAATGCACCCAAACTTTACGAAATGCAACAAAACATGAGTTTAGAGTCCAATGGTGTGGATCGGGTGCGTTCGTAGCGAAACATTCCGACACGACTTCGTGGCATGAACTTTTGCATTAATTGCACCAGTTCGGCCCATTTTGCACCGAGTTTAGTGCAGTAGCGAAACGGTCCCGAGTGCACCCAAACATTACGAAACAAACTGAAACATGAGTTTAGGGTCCAATGGTGTCGATCGGGCGCGTTCGTAGCGAAAAGTTCCGACACGACTTCGTGGCATGAACTTTTGCATTAATTGCACCAGTTCGGCCCATTTTGCTCCGAGTTTAGTGCAGTAGCGAAACGGTCCCGAGTGCACCCAAACATTACGAAACACACTAAAACATGAGTTTAGGGTCCAATAGTGTGGATTGGGCACGTTCATAGTGACAAGTTCAGACGTGACTTTGTGACATGAACATTTGCACTAATTGCTCCAGATTGGCCCATTTGCACCGAGTTTAGTGCAATAATAAAATGGTCCCAAATGCACCCAAACATTACGAAATGCAACAAAACATGAGTTTAAGGTCCCATGGTGTGTATCGGGTGAGTTCTTAGCGAAAAGTTCCGATGTGACTTCGTGGCATGATCTTTTGTATTAATTGCACCAGATCGGCCCATTTTGCACCGAGTTTAGTGCAGTAGCGAAACTGTCCCAAGTGCACCCAAACATTACGAAACACACTAAAACATGAGTTTGGGGTCCAATGGTGTGGATCGGGCGCATTCGTAGTGACAAGTTCAGATGCAACTTCGTGGCATGAACTTTTGCATTAATTGCACCAGCTTGCCCCATTTGCACCGAGTTTAGTGTAGTAACAAAATGGTCATAAATGCACCCAAACATTACGAAATGCAACAAAAACATGAGTTTAGGGTCCCATGGTGTGTATCGGGTGAGTCCTTAGCGAAAAGTTCCACGCGACTACGTGGCATGAACTTTTGCATTAATTAAACTAGTTCGGCCCATTTTGCACCGAGTCTAGTGCAGTAGCGAAACGATCCCAAATGCACCAAAACTTTACGAAATGCAACAAAACATGAGTTTAGAGTCCAATGGTGTGGATCGGGTGCGTTCGTAGCGAAAAATTCTGACACGACTTTGTGGCATGAACTTTTGCATTAATTGCACCAGTTCGGCCCATTTTGCACCGAGTTTAGTGCAGTAATAAAACGGTGCCAAATGCACCCAAACATTACGAAATGCAACAAAACATGAGTTTAAGGTCCCATGGTGTGTATCGGGTGAGTTCTTAGCGAAAAGTTCCGATGTGACTTCGTGGCATGAACTTTTGTATTAATTGCACCAGTTCGACCCATTTTGCACCGAGTTTAGTGCAGTAGCGAAACTGTCCCAAGTGCACCCAAACATTACGAAACACACTAAAACATGAGTTTGGGGTCCAATGGTGTGGATCGGGTGCGTTCGTAGTGACAAGTTCAGATGCAACTTCGTGGCACGAACTTTTGCATTAATTGCACCAGATTGCCCCATTTGCACCGAGTTTAGTGTAGTAACAAAACGGTCATAAATGCACCCAAACATTACGAAATGCAACAAAAACATGAGTTTAGGGTCCCACGGTGTGTCTCGGGTGAGTCCTTAGCGAAAAGTTCCGACGCGACTTCGTGGCATGAACTTTTGCATTAATTAAACCAGTTCGGCCCATTTTGCACCGAGTCTAGTGCAGTAGCGAAACGATCCCAAATGCACCCTAAGTTTACAAAATGCAACAAAACATGAGTTTAGAGTCCAATGGTGTCGATCGGACGCGTTCGTAGCGAAAAGTTCCGACATGACTTCGTGGCATGAACTTTTGCATTAATTGCACCAGTTCGGCCCATTTTGCTTCGAGTTTAGTGTAGTAGCGAAACGGTCCCGAGTGCACCCAAACATTACGAAACACACTAAAACATGAGTTTAGGGTTCCAATTGTGTGGATCGGGCGGGTTCGTAGTGACAAGTTCGGACGCGACTTCGTGATACGAACTTTTGCATTAATTGCACCAGATTGGCCCATTTGCACTGAGTTTAGTGTAGCAACAAAACAGTAATAAATGCACCCAAACATTACGAAATGCAACAAAAACAAGAGTTTAGGGTCCCATGGTGTGTATCCGGTGAGTCCTTAGCGAAAAGTTCAGACGCCACTTCGTGGCATGAACCTTTGCATTAATTAAACCAGTTCGGCCCATTTTGCACCGAGTTTAGTGCAGTAGCGAAACGATCCCAAATGCACCCAAACTTTACGAAATGCAACAAAACATGAGTTTAGAGTCTAATGGTGTGGATCGGGTGCGTTCGTAGCGAAAAATTCCGACACGACTTCGTGGCATGAACTTTTGCATTAATTGCACCAGTTCGGCCCATTTTGCACCGAGTTTAGTGCAGTAGCGAAACGGTCCCGAGTGCACCCAAACATTACGAAACAAACTGAAACATGAGTTTAGGGTCCAATGGTGTCGATCGGGCGCGTTCGTAGCGAAAAGTTCCGACACGACTTCGTGGCATGAACTTTTGCATTAATTGCACCAGTTCGGCCCATTTTGCTCCGAGTTTAGTGCAGTAGCGAAACGGTCCCGAGTGCACCCAAACATTACGAAACACACTAAAACATGAGTTTAGGGTCCAATAGTGTGGATTGGGCACGTTCATAGTGACAAGTTCAGACGTGACTTTGTGACATGAACATTTGCACTAATTGCTCCAGATTGGCCCATTTGCACCGAGTTTAGTGCAATAATAAAATGGTCCCAAATGCACCCAAACATTACGAAATGCAACAAAACATGAGTTTAAGGTCCCATGGTGTGTATCGGGTGAGTTCTTAGCGAAAAGTTCCGATGTGACTTCGTGGCATGAACTTTGGTATTAATTGCACCAGTTCGGCCCATTTTGCACCGAGTTTAGTGCAGTAGCGAAACTGTCCCAAGTGCACCCAAACATTACGAAACACACTAAAACATGAGTTTGGGGTCCAATGGTTTGGATCGGGCGCATTCGTAGTGACAAGTTCAGATGCAACTTCGTGGCATGAACTTTTGCATTAATTGCACTAGCTTGCCCCATTTGCACCGAGTTTAGTGTAGTAACAAAATGGTCATAAATGCACCCAAACATTACGAAATGCAACAAAAACATGAGTTTAGGGTCCCATGGTGTGTATCGGGTGAGTCCTTAGCGAAAAGTTCCACGCGACTTCGTGGCATGAACTTTTGCATTAATTAAACTAGTTCGGCCCATTTTGCACCGAGTCTAGTGCAGTAGCGAAACGATCCCAAATGCACCAAAACTTTACGAAATGCAACAAAACATGAGTTTAGAGTCCAATGGTGTGGATCGGGTGCGTTCGTAGCGAAAAAATCTGACACAACTTTGTGGCATGATCTTTTGCATTAATTGCACTAGTTCGGCCCATTTTGCACCGAGTTTAGTGCAGTAATAAAACGGTGCCAAATGCACCCAAACATTACGAAATGCAACAAAACATGAGTTTAAGGTCCCATGGTGTGTATCGGGTGAGTTCTTAGCGAAAAGTTCCGACGTGACTTCGTGGCATGAACTTTTGCATTAATTGCACCAGTTCGACCCATTTTGCACCGAGTTTAGTGCAGTAGCGAAACTGTCCCAAGTGCACCCAAACATTACGAAACACACTAAAACATGAGTTTGGGGTCCAATGGTGTGGATCGGGTGCGTTCATAGTGACAAGTTCAGATGCAACTTCGTGGCACGAACTTTTGCATTAATTGCACCAGATTGCCCCATTTGCACCGAGTTTAGTGTAGTAACAAAACGGTCATAAATGCACCCAAACATTACGAAATGCAACAAAAACATGAGTTTAGGGTCCCACGGTGTGTCTCGGGTGAGTCCTTAGCGAAAAGTTCCGACGCGACTTCGTGGCATGAACTTTTGCATTAATTAAACCAGTTCGGCACATTTTGCACCGTGTCTAGTGCAGTAGCGAAACGATCCCAAATGCACCCTAAGTTTACGAAATGCAACAAAACATGAGTTTAGAGTCCAATGGTGTCGATCGGACGCGTTCGTAGCGAAAAGTTCCGACATGACTTCGTGGCATGAACTTTTGCATTAATTGAACCAGTTCGGCCCATTTTGCTCCGAGTTTAGTGTAGTAGCGAAACGGTCCCGAGTGCACCCAAACATTACGAAACACACTAAAACATGAGTTTAGGGTTCCAATTGTGTGGATCGGGCGGGTTCGTAGTGACAAGTTCGGACGCGACTTCGTGATACGAACTTTTGCATTAATTGCACCAGATTGGCCCATTTGCACTGAGTTTAGTGTAGCAACAAAACAGTAATAAATGCACCCAAATATTACGAAATGCAACAAAAACAAGAGTTTAGGGTACCATGGTGTGTATCCGGTGAGTCCTTAGCGAAAAGTTCAGACGCCACTTCGTGGCATGAACCTTTGCATTAATTAAACCAGTTCGGCCCATTTTGCACCGAGTTTAGTGCAGTAGCGAAACGATCCCAAATGCACCCAAACTTTACGAAATGCAACAGAACATGAGTTTAGAGTCCAATGGTGTGGATCGGGTGCGTTCGTAGCGAAAAATTCCGACACGACTTCGTGGCATGAACTTTTGCATTAATTGCACCAGTTCGGCCCATTTTGCACCGAGTTTAGTGCAGTAGCGAAACGGTCCCGAGTGCACCCAAACATTACGAGACAAACTGAAACATGAGTTTAGGGTCCAATGGTGTCGATCGGGCGCGTTCGTAGCGAAAAGTTCCGACACGACTTCGTGGCATGAACTTTTGCATTAATTGCACCAGTTCGGCCCATTTTGCTCCGAGTTTAGTGCAGTAGCGAAACGGTCCCGAGTGCACCCAAACATTACGAAACACACTAAAACATGAGTTTAGGGTCCAATAGTGTGGATTGGGCACGTTCATAGTGACAAGTTCAGACGTGACTTTGTGACATGAACATTTGCACTAATTGCTCCAGATTGGCCCATTTGCACCGAGTTTAGTGCAATAATAAAATGGTCCCAAATGCACCCAAACATTACGAAATGCAACAAAACATGAGTTTAAGGTCCCATGGTGTGTATCGGGTGAGTTCTTAGCGAAAAGTTCCGATGTGACTTCGTGGCATGAACTTTTGTATTAATTGCACCAGTTCGGCCCATTTTGCACCGAGTTTAGTGCAGTAGCGAAACTGTCCCAAGTGCACCCAAACATTACGAAACACACTAAAACATGAGTTTGGGGTCCAATGGTGTGGATCGGGCGCATTCGTAGTGACAAGTTCAGATATAACTTCGTGGCATGAACTTTTGCATTAATTGCACCAGCTTGCCCCATTTGCACCGAGTTTAGTGTAGTAACAAAATGGTCATAAATGCACCCAAACATTACGAAATGCAACAAAAACATGAGTTTAGGGTCCCATGGTGTGTATCGGGTGAGTCCTTAGCGAAAAGTTCCACGCGACTTCGTGGCATGAACTTTTGCATTAATTAAACTAGTTCGGCCCATTTTGCACCGAGTCTAGTGCAGTAGCGAAACGATCCCAAATGCACCAAAACTTTACGAAATGCAACAAAACATGAGTTTAGAGTCCAATGGTGTGGATCGGGTGCGTTCGTAGCGAAAAATTCTGACACAACTTTGTGGCATGATCTTTTGCATTAATTGCACCAGTTCGGCCCATTTTGCACCGAGTTTAGTGCAGTAATAAAACGGTGCCAAATGCACCCAAACATTACGAAATGCAACAAAACATGAGTTTAAGGTCCCATGGTGTGTATCGGGTGAGTTCTTAGCGAAAAGTTCCGACGTGACTTCGTGGCATGAACTTTTGCATTAATTGCACCAGTTCGACCCATTTTGCACCGAGTTTAGTGCAGTAGCGAAACTGTCCCAAGTGCACCCAAACATTACGAAACACACTAAAACATGAGTTTGGGGTCCAATGGTGTGGATCGGGTGCGTTCGTAGTGACAAGTTCAGATGCAACTTCGTGGCACGAACTTTTGCATTAATTGCACCAGATTGCCCCATTTGCACCGAGTTTAGTGTAGTAACAAAACGGTCATAAATGCACCCAAACATTACGAAATGCAACAAAAACATGAGTTTAGGGTCCCACGGTGTGTCTCGGGTGAGTCCTTAGCGAAAAGTTCCGACGCGACTTCGTGGCATGAACTTTTGCATTAATTAAACCAGTTCGGCACATTTTGCACCGTGTCTAGTGCAGTAGCGAAACGATCCCAAATGCACCCTAAGTTTACGAAATGCAACAAAACATGAGTTTAGAGTCCAATGGTGTCGATCGGACGCGTTCGTAGCGCAAAGTTCCGACATGACTTCGTGACATGAACTTTTGCATTAATTGAACCAGTTCGGCCCATTTTGCTCCGAGTTTAGTGTAGTAGCGAAACGGTCCCGAGTGCACCCAAACATTACGAAACACACTAAAACATGAGTTTAGGGTTCCAATTGTGTGGATCGGGTGGGTTCGTAGTGACAAGTTCGGACGCGACTTCGTGATACGAACTTTTGCATTAATTGCACCAGATTGGCCCATTTGCACTGAGTTTAGTGTAGCAACAAAACAGTAATAAATGCACCCAAATATTACGAAATGCAACAAAAACAAGAGTTTAGGGTACCATGGTGTGTATCCGGTGAGTCCTTAGCGAAAAGTTCAGACGCCACTTCGTGGCATGAACCTTTGCATTAATTAAACCAGTTCGGCCCATTTTGCACCGAGTTTAGTGCAGTAGCGAAACGATCCCAAATGCACCCAAACTTTACGAAATGCAACAGAACATGAGTTTAGAGTCCAATGGTGTGGATCGGGTGCGTTCGTAGCGAAAAATTCCGACACGACTTCGTGGCATGAACTTTTGCATTAATTGCACCAGTTCGGCCCATTTTGCACCGAGTTTAGTGCAGTAGCGAAACGGTCCCGAGTGCACCCAAACATTACGAAACAAACTGAAACATGAGTTTAGGGTCCAATGGTGTCGATCGGGCGCGTTCGTAGCGAAAAGTTCCGACACGACTTCGTGGCATGAACTTTTGCATTAATTGCACCAGTTCGGCCCATTTTGCTCCGAGTTTAGTGCAGTAGCGAAACGGCCCCGAGTGCACCCAAACATTACGAAACACACTAAAACATGAGTTTAGGGTCCAATAGTGTGGATTGGGCACGTTCATAGTGACAAGTTCAGACGTGACTTTGTGACATGAACATTTGCACTAATTGCTCCAGATTGGCCCATTTGCACCGAGTTTAGTGCAATAATCAAATGGTCCCAAATGCACCCAAACATTACGAAATGCAACAAAACATGAGTTTAAGGTCCCATGGTGTGTATCGGGTGAGTTCTTAGCGAAAAGTTCCGATGTGACTTCGTGGCATGAACTTTTGTATTAATTGCACCAGTTCGGCCCATTTTGCACCGAGTTTAGTGCAGTAGCGAAACTGTCCCAAGTGCACCCAAACATTACGAAACACACTAAAACATGAGTTTGGGGTCCAATGGTGTGGATCGGGCGCATTCGTAGTTACAAGTTCAGATATAACTTCGTGGCATGAACTTTTGCATTAATTGCACCAGCTTGCCCCATTTGCACCGAGTTTAGTGTAGTAACAAAATGGTCATAAATGCACCCAAACATTACGAAATGCAACAAAAACATGAGTTTAGGGTCCCATGGTGTGTATCGGGTGAGTCCTTAGCGAAAAGTTCCACGCGACTTCGTGGCATGAACTTTTGCATTAATTAAACTAGTTCGGCCCATTTTGCACCGAGTCTAGTGCAGTAGCGAAACGATCCCAAATGCACCAAAACTTTACGAAATGCAACAAAACATGAGTTTAGAGTCCAATGGTGTGGATCGGGTGCGTTCGTAGCGAAAAATTCTGACACGACTTTGTGGCATGAACTTTTGCATTAATTGCACCAGTTCGGCCCATTTTGCACCGAGTTTAGTGCAGTAATAAAACGGTGCCAAATGCACCCAAACATTACGAAATGCAACAAAACATGAGTTTAAGGTCCCATGGTGTGTATCGGGTGAGTTCTTAGCGAAAAGTTCCGACGTGACTTCGTGGCATGAACTTTTGCATTAATTGCACCAGTTCGACCCATTTTGCACCGAGTTTAGTGCAGTGGCGAAACTGTCCCAAGTGCACCCAAACATTACGAAACACACTAAAACATGAGTTTGGGGTCCAATGGTATGGATCGGGTGCGTTCGTAGTGACAAGTTCAGATGCAACTTCGTGGCACGAACTTTTGCATTAATTGCACCAGATTGCCCCATTTGCACCGAGTTTAGTGTAGTAACAAAACGGTCATAAATGCACCCAAACATTACGAAATGCAACAAAAACATGAGTTTAGGGTCCCACGGTGTGTCTCGGGTGAGTCCTTAGCGAAAAGTTCCGACGCGACTTCGTGGCATGAACTTTTGCATTAATTAAACCAGTTCGGCACATTTTGCACCGAGTCTAGTGCAGTAGCGAAACGATCCCAAATGCACCCTAAGTTTACGAAATGCAACAAAACATGAGTTTAGAGTCCAATGGTGTCGATCGGACGTGTTCGTAGCGAAAAGTTCCGACATGACTTCGTGGCATGAACTTTTGCATTAATTGAACCAGTTCGGCCCATTTTGCTCCGAGTTTAGTGTAGTAGCGAAACGGTCCCGAGTGCACCCAAACATTACGAAACACACTAAAACATGAGTTTAGGGTTCCAATTGTGTGGATCGGGCGGGTTCGTAGTGACAAGTTCGGACGCGACTTCGTGATACGAACTTTTGCATTAATTGCACCAGATTGGCCCATTTGCACTGAGTTTAGTGTAGCAACAAAACAGTAATAAATGCACCCAAATATTACGAAATGCAACAAAAACAAGAGTTTAGGGTCCCATGGTGTGTATCCGGTGAGTCCTTAGCGAAAAGTTCAGACGCCACTTCGTGGCATGAACCTTTGCATTAATTAAACCAGTTCGGCCCATTTTGCACCGAGTTTAGTGCAGTAGCGAAACGATCCCAAATGCACCCAAACTTTACGAAATGCAACAGAACATGAGTTTAGAGTCCAATGGTGTGGATCGGGTGCGTTCGTAGCGAAAAATTCCGACACGACTTCGTGGCATGAACTTTTGCATTAATTGCACCAGTTCGGCCCATTTTGCACCGAGTTTAGTGCAGTAGCGAAATGGTCCCGAGTGCACCCAAACATTACGAAACAAACTGAAACATGAGTTTAGGGTCCAATGGTGTCGATCGGGCGCGTTCGTAGCGAAAAGTTCCGACACGACTTCGTGGCATGAACTTTTGCATTAATTGCACCAGTTCGGCCCATTTTGCTCCGAGTTTAGTGCAGTAGCGAAACGGCCCCGAGTGCACCCAAACATTACGAAACACACTAAAACATGAGTTTAGGGTCCAATAGTGTGGATTGGGCACGTTCATAGTGACAAGTTCAGACGTGACTTTGTGACATGAACATTTGCACTAATTGCTCCAGATTGGCCCATTTGCACCGAGTTTAGTGCAATAATAAAATGGTCCCAAATGCACCCAAACATTACGAAATGCAACAAAACATGAGTTTAAGGTCCCATGGTGTGTATCGGGTGAGTTCTTAGCGAAAAGTTCCGATGTGACTTCGTGGCATGAACTTTTGTATTAATTGCACCAGTTCGGCCCATTTTGCACCGAGTTTAGTGCAGTAGCGAAACTGTCCCAAGTGCACCCAAACATTACGAAACACACTAAAACATGAGTTTGGGGTCCAATGGTGTGGATCGGGCGCATTCGTAGTGACAAGTTCAGATATCACTTCGTGGCATGAACTTTTGCATTAATTGCACCAGCTTGCCCCATTTGCACCGAGTTTAGTGTAGTAACAAAATGGTCATAAATGCACCCAAACATTACGAAATGCAACAAAAACATGAGTTTAGGGTCCCATGGTGTGTATCGGGTGAGTCCTTAGCGAAAAGTTCCACGCGACTTCGTGGCATGAACTTTTGCATTAATTAAACTAGTTCGGCCCATTTTGCACCGAGTCTAGTGCAGTAGCGAAACGATCCCAAATGCACCAAAACTTTACGAAATGCAACAAAACATGAGTTTAGAGTCCAATGGTGTGGATCGGGTGCGTTCGTAGCGAAAAATTCTGACACGACTTTGTGGCATGAACTTTTGCATTAATTGCACCAGTTCGGCCCATTTTGCACCGAGTTTAGTGCAGTAATAAAACGGTGCCAAATGCACCCAAACATTACGAAATGCAACAAAACATGAGTTTAAGGTCCCATGGTGTGTATCGGGTGAGTTCTTAGCGAAAAGTTCCGACGTGACTTCGTGGCATGAACTTTTGCATTAATTGCACCAGTTCGACCCATTTTGCACCGAGTTTAGTGCAGTGGCGAAACTGTCCCAAGTGCACCCAAACATTACGAAACACACTAAAACATGAGTTTGGGGTCCAATGGTGTGGATCGGGTGCGTTCGTAGTGACAAGTTCAGATGCAACTTCGTGGCACGAACTTTTGCATTAATTGCACCAGATTGCCCCATTTGCACCGAGTTTAGTGTAGTAACAAAACGGTCATAAATGCACCCAAACATTACGAAATGCAACAAAAACATGAGTTTAGGGTCCCACGGTGTGTCTCGGGTGAGTCCTTAGCGAAAAGTTCCGACGCGACTTCGTGGCATGAACTTTTGCATTAATTAAACCAGTTCGGCACATTTTGCACCGAGTCTAGTGCAGTAGCGAAACGATCCCAAATGCACCCTAAGTTTACGAAATGCAACAAAACATGAGTTTAGAGTCCAATGGTGTCGATCGGACGTGTTCGTAGCGAAAAGTTCCGACATGACTTCGTGGCATGAACTTTTGCATTAATTGAACCAGTTCGGCCCATTTTGCTCCGAGTTTAGTGTAGTAGCGAAACGGTCCCGAGTGCACCCAAACATTACGAAACACACTAAAACATGAGTTTAGGGTTCCAATTGTGTGGATCGGGCGGGTTCGTAGTGACAAGTTCGGACGCGACTTCGTGATACGAACTTTTGCATTAATTGCACCAGATTGGCCCATTTGCACTGAGTTTAGTGTAGCAACAAAACAGTAATAAATGCACCCAAATATTACGAAATGCAACAAAAACAAGAGTTTAGGGTACCATGGTGTGTATCCGGTGAGTCCTTAGCGAAAAGTTCAGACGCCACTTCGTGGCATGAACATTTGCATTAATTAAACCAGTTCGGCCCATTTTGCACCGAGTTTAGTGCAGTAGCGAAACGATCCCAAATGCACCCAAACTTTACGAAATGCAACAGAACATGAGTTTAGAGTCCAATGGTGTGGATCGGGTGCGTTCGTAGCGAAAAATTCCGACACGACTTCGTGGCATGAACTTTTGCATTAATTGCACCAGTTCGGCCCATTTTGCACCGAGTTTAGTGCAGTAGCGAAACGGTCCCGAGTGCACCCAAACATTACGAAACAAACTGAAACATGAGTTTAGGGTCCAATGGTGTCGATCGGGCGCGTTCGTAGCGAAAAGTTCCGACACGACTTCGTGGCATGAACTTTTGCATTAATTGCACCAGTTCGGCCCATTTTGCTCCGAGTTTAGTGCAGTAGCGAAACGGCCCCGAGTGCACCCAAACATTACGAAACACACTAAAACATGAGTTTAGGGTCCAATAGTGTGGATTGGGCACGTTCATAGTGACAAGTTCAGACGTGACTTTGTGACATGAACATTTGCACTAATTGCTCCAGATTGGCCCATTTGCACCGAGTTTAGTGCAATAATAAAATGGTCCCAAATGCACCCAAACATTACGAAATGCAACAAAACATGAGTTTAAGGTCCCATGGTGTGTATCGGGTGAGTTCTTAGCGAAAAGTTCCGATGTGACTTCGTGGCATGAACTTTTGTATTAATTGCACCAGTTCGGCCCATTTTGCACCGAGTTTAGTGCAGTAGCGAAACTGTCCCAAGTGCACCCAAACATTACGAAACACACTAAAACATGAGTTTGGGGTCCAATGGTGTGGATCGGGCGCATTCGTAGTGACAAGTTCAGATATAACTTCGTGGCATGAACTTTTGCATTAATTGCACCAGCTTGCCCCATTTGCACCGAGTTTAGTGTAGTAACAAAATGGTCATAAATGCACCCAAACATTACGAAATGCAACAAAAACATGAGTTTAGGGTCCCATGGTGTGTATCGGGTGAGTCCTTAGCGAAAAGTTCCACGCGACTTCGTGGCATGAACTTTTGCATTAATTAAACTAGTTCGGCCCATTTTGCACCGAGTCTAGTGCAGTAGCGAAACGATCCCAAATGCACCAAAACTTTACGAAATGCAACAAAACATGAGTTTAGAGTCCAATGGTGTGGATCGGGTGCGTTCGTAGCGAAAAATTCTGACACGACTTTGTGGCATGAACTTTTGCATTAATTGCACCAGTTCGGCCCATTTTGCACCGAGTTTAGTGCAGTAATAAAACGGTGCCAAATGCACCCAAACATTACGAAATGCAACAAAACATGAGTTTAAGGTCCCATGGTGTGTATCGGGTGAGTTCTTAGCGAAAAGTTCCGACGTGACTTCGTGGCATGAACTTTTGCATTAATTGCACCAGTTCGACCCATTTTGCACCGAGTTTAGTGCAGTAGCGAAACTGTCCCAAGTGCACCCAAACATTACGAAACACACTAAAACATGAGTTTGGGGTCCAATGGTGTGGATCGGGTGCGTTTGTAGTGACAAGTTCAGATGCAACTTCGTGGCACGAACTTTTGCATTAATTGCACCAGATTGCCCCATTTGCACCGAGTTTAGTGTAGTAACAAAACGGTCATAAATGCACCCAAACATTACGAAATGCAACAAAAACATGAGTTTAGGGTCCCATGGTGTGTCTCGGGTGAGTCCTTAGCGAAAAGTTCCGACGCGACTTCGTGGCATGAACTTTTGCATTAATTAAACCAGTTCGGCCCATTTTGCACCGAGTCTAGTGCAGTAGCGAAACGATCCCAAATGCACCCTAAGTTTACGAAATGCAACAAAACATGAGTTTAGAGTCCAATGGTGTCGATCGGACGCGTTCGTAGCGAAAAGTTCCGACATGACTTCGTGGCATGAACTTTTGCATTAATTGCACCAGTTCGGCCCATTTTGCTCCGAGTTTAGTGTAGTAGCGAAACGGTCCCGAGTGCACCCAAACATTACGAAACACACTAAAACATGAGTTTAGGGTTCCAATTGTGTGGATCGGGCGGGTTCGTAGTGACAAGTTCGGACGCGACTTCGTGATACGAACTTTTGCATTAATTGCACCAGATTGGCCCATTTGCACTGAGTTTAGTGTAGCAACAAAACAGTAATAAATGCACCCAAACATTACGAAATGCAACAAAAACAAGAGTTTAGGGTCCCATGGTGTGTATCCGGTGAGTCCTTAGCGAAAAGTTCAGACGCCACTTCGTGGCATGAACCTTTGCATTAATTAAACCAGTTCGGCCCATTTTGCACCGAGTTTAGTGCAGTAGCGAAACGATCCCAAATGCACCCAAACTTTACGAAATGCAACAAAACATGAGTTTAGAGTCCAATGGTGTGGATCGGGTGCGTTCGTAGCGAAAAATTCCGACACGACTTCGTGGCATGAACTTTTGCATTAATTGCACCAGTTCGGCTCATTTTGCACCGAGTTTAGTGCAGTAGCGAAACGGTCCCGAGTGCACCCAAACATTACGAAACAAATTGAAACATGAGTTTAGGGTCCAATGGTGTCGATCGGGCGCGTTCGTAGCGAAAAGTTCCGACACGACTTCGTGGCATGAACTTTTGCATTAATTGCACCTGTTCGGCCCATTTTGCTCCGAGTTTAGTGCAGTAGCGAAACGGTCCCGAGTGCACCCAAACATTACGAAACACACTAAAACATGAGTTTGGGGTCCAATGGTGTGGATCGGGCGCATTCGTAGTGACAAGTTCTGATATAACTTCGTGGCATGAACTTTTGCATTAATTGCACCAGCTTGCCCCATTTGCACCGAGTTTAGTGTAGTAACAAAATGGTCATAAATGCACCCAAACATTACGAAATGCAACAAAAACATGAGTTTAGGGTCCCATGGTGTGTATCGGGTGAGTCCTTAGCGAAAAGTTCCACGCGACTTCGTGGCATGAACTTTTGCATTAATTAAACTAGTTCGGCCCATTTTGCACCGAGTCTAGTGCAGTAGCGAAACGATCCCAAATGCACCAAAACTTTACGAAATGCAACAAAACATGAGTTTAGAGTCCAATGGTGTGGATCGGGTGCGTTCGTAGCGAAAAATTCTGACACGACTTTGTGGCATGAACTTTTGCATTAATTGCACCAGTTCGGCCCATTTTGCACCGAGTTTAGTGCAGTAATAAAATGGTGCCAAATGCACCCAAACATTACGAAATGCAACAAAACATGAGTTTAAGGTCCCATGGTGTGTATCGGGTGAGTTCTTAGCGAAAAGTTCCGACGTGACTTCGTGGCATGAACTTTTGCATTAATTGCACCAGTTCGACCCATTTTGCACCGAGTTTAGTGCAGTGGCGAAACTGTCCCAAGTGCACCCAAACATTACGAAACACACTAAAACATGAGTTTGGGGTCCAATGGTGTGGATCGGGTGCGTTCGTAGTGACAAGTTCAGATGCAACTTCGTGGCACGAACTTTTGCATTAATTGCACCAGATTGCCCCATTTGCACCGAGTTTAGTGTAGTAACAAAACGGTCATAAATGCACCCAAACATTACGAAATGCAACAAAAACATGAGTTTAGGGTCCCACTGGTGTGTCTCGGGTGAGTCCTTAGCGAAAAGTTCCGACGCGACTTCGTGGCATGAACTTTTGCATTAATTAAACCAGTTCGGCCCATTTTGCACCGAGTCTAGTGCAGTAGCGAAACGATCCCAAATGCACCCTAAGTTTACGAAATGCAACAAAACATGAGTTTAGAGTCCAATGGTGTCGATCGGACGTGTTCGTAGCGAAAAGTTCCGACATGACTTCGTGGCATGAACTTTTGCATTAATTGCACCAGTTCGGCCCATTTTGCCTCCGAGTTTAGTGTAGTAGCGAAACTGGTCCCGAGTGCACCCAAACATTACGAAACACACTAAAACATGAGTTTAGGGTTCCAATTGTGTGGATCGGGCGGGTTCGTAGTGACAAGTTCAGACGCGACTTCGTGATACGAACTTTTGCATTAATTGCACCAGATTGGCCCCATTTGCACTGAGTTTAGTGTAGCAACAAAACAGTAATAAATGCACCCAAACATTACGAAATGCAACAAAAACAAGAGTTTAGGGTCCCATGGTGTGTATCCGGGTGAGTCCTTAGCGAAAAGTTCAGACGCCGACTTCGTGGCATGAACCTTTGCTATTAATTAACCAGATTCGGCCCATTTGCACCGAGTTTAGTGCAGTAAGCGAAACGATCCCAAATGCACCCAAACATTACGAAATGCAACAAAACATGAGTTTAGAGTCCAATGGTGTGTATCGGGTGAGTCCTAGCGAAAAGTTCCGATGCGACTTCGTGGCATGAACTTTTGCATTAATTTTAAACCAGTTCATCCATTTTGCACCGAGTTTAGTGCCGTAGCGAAATGATCCCAATGCACCCAAACTTTATGAAATGCAACAAAACTTGAGTTTAGAGGTCTAATGGTGTGGATCGGGCGCGTTCGTAGCGAAAGTTACGGACACGACTTCATGGCATGAACTTTTGCATTAATTGCACCAGTTCGGCCCATTTTGGACCCTGCTTAGTGCAGTACCAAAACTGTCCCAAGTGCACCCCAAACATGACGAAACAACTGAAACATGAGTTTGGGATCCAATGGTGTGGATCGGGCGCATTCGAAGTGACAAGTTTCAGACTGAACTTCGTGCACGAACCTTTTTACATTAATTGCACCAGATTGCCCCATTGCACCGAGTTTAGTGTAAGTAACAAAATCGGTCATAAATGCACCCAAACATTACGAAATGCAACAAAACATGAGTTTAGGGTCCCATGGTGTGTATCGGGTGAGTCCTTAGCGAAAAGTTGCGACGCGAGAATTTGTGCATGAAACTTTTGCCTAATTAACACCAGTTCGGCCCATTTTGCCCGAGTAGTGCAGTAGCGAACGATCCCAAATGCACCAAAACTTTACGAAATGCAACAAAACATGAGTTTAGAGTCCAATGGTGTGGATCGGGTGCGTTCGTAGCGAAAAATTGACACGACTTTGTGGCATGAACTTTTG
>NW_024376710.1:0-29896 GCF_016808335.1 Panicum virgatum
CTGGTGCAAATAATGCAAAAGTTTGTGCCACAAAAGTCACGTCGTTTTTTTCGCAACGAACGCACCCAATCCACCCATTGGACCCTAAACTCATGTTTGGTGTTTTCATAGTGTTTGGGTGCATTTGGGATCATTTCATAACTGCATGAAACTCGGTGCAAAACAGGTGAACTGGTGCAATTAATGCAAAAGTTGCCACGAAGTCACATCAGGATTTTTCGCAACGACGCACCCAATCCCCATTGGACCCTAAACTAATGTTTCGGTCCTTTTGTATATTTGTGCATTGGGATCGTTCATAACTGCATGAAACTTGGTTGCAAAACATACAGAACTGGTGCAATTAATGCAAAAGTTCGTGCCACGAAGTCACGTTGTATTTTTCAACAAACGCACCTATCCACCCCATTGGACCCTAAACTCATGTTTTGGTGATTCATAGTGTTTGGGTGCATTTGAGATCGTTTCGTAACTGCATGAAACTCGGTGCAAAACGGGGTGTGAACTGGTGCAATTAATGCAAAGTTCGCGCCACGAAGTACGTCGGGATCTTTTTTTTCGCAACGAACGCACCCAATCCACCCAATTGGGACCCTAAACCTCATGTTTTGGTGTGTTCATAGTGTTTGGGTGCATTGGGGATTCCGTTTCGTAAACTACTGCATGAACTCAGTGTCAAAACGAGGTGAAACTGGTGCAATAATGCAAAGTTGTGTGCCACAAGTCACGTCGAGATTTTCGCAACGAATGCACCCAATCCACTCCATTGCACCCTAAAACTAATGTTTCTGTCCGTTTGTAGTATTTGCGTGCATTTGGGATCGTTCCATAACTGCATGAAACTTGGTTGCAAAACATACTGAACTGGTGCAATTAATGGCAAAAGTTCGTGCCACGAAGTCACTTCAGGATTTGTTGCAACGAACAGACCCAATGAACCCCATTGGACCCCTAAACTAATGTTTCGGTGCGTTTCGTAGTATTTGGTTGCATTTGGCATCGTTCTGTAACTGCATAAAAACTTGTTTCAAAACATACTGAACTGGTTCAATTAATACAAAAGTTCGTGCCACGAAATCACATTGTATTTTTCGCAACGAACGCACCTAATCCACCCCATTGGACCCTAAACTCATGTTTTGGTGTGATTCATAGTGTTTGGGTGCATTTGGGATCGTTTCGTAACTGCATGAAACTTGGTGCAAAACAAGATGAACTGGAGCAATTGATGCAAAAGTTTGTGCCACAATGTCACGTCGAGATTTTTCGCAACGAATGCACCCAATCCACCCCATTGGACCCTAAACTAATGTTTCGGTCCGTTTTGTAGTATTTGGGTGCATTTAGGATCGTTCCGTAACTGCATGAAACTTGTTGCAAAACATAAGAACTGGTTCAAATAATGCAAAAGTTTGTGCCACGAAGTCGCGTTGTAATTTTTCGCAACCAACGCACCTAATCCACCCCATTGGACCCTAAACTCATGTTTTGGTGCGTTTCATAGTGTTTGGGTGCATTTGGGATCATTTTGTAACTGCATGAAACTCGGTGCAAAACAGGATGAATTGGTGCAATTAATGCAAAAGTTTATTCCACGAAGTCACATCAGGATATTTTCGCAACGGAACGCACCCAATCCACTCCATTGCACCCTAAACTAATGTTTCGGTCCATTTTGTAGTATTTGCGTGTATTTGGGATCGTTCCATAACTGCATGAAAACTTGGTGCAAAACATACAGAACTGGTGCAATTAATGCAAAAGTTCGTGCCACGAAGTCACGTTGTAATTTTTATCAACAAACGCACCTGATCCACCCCATTGGACCCTAAACTCATGTTTTGGTGCCTTTCATAGTGTTTGGGTGCATTTGAGATCGTTTCGTAACTGCATGAAACTCGGTGCAAAACGGGGTGAACTGGTGCAATTAATGCAAAAGTTCGCGCCACGAAGTCACGTCGGGATTTTTTCGCAACGAACGCACCCAATCCACCCAATTGGACCCTAAACTCATGTTTTGGTGTGTTTCATAGTGTTTGGGTGCATTTGGGATCGTTTCGTAACTGCATGAAACTCAGTGCAAAACGAGGTGAACTGGTGCAATTAATGCAAAAGTTTGTGCCACAAAGTCACGTCGAGATTTTTCGCAACGAATGCACCCAATCCACTCCATTGCACCCTAAACTAATGTTTCTGTCCGTTTTGTAGTATTTGCGTGCATTTGGGATCGTTCCATAACTGCATGAAACTTGGTGCAAAACATACTGAACTGGTGCAATTAATGCAAAAGTTCGTGCCACGAAGTCACTTCAGGATTTGTTGCAACGAACAGACCCAATGAACCCCATTGGACCCCTAAACTAATGTTTCGGTGCGTTTCGTAGTATTTGGGTTGCATTTGGCATCGTTCTGTAACTGCATAAAACTTGTTTCAAAACATACTGAACTGGTTCAATTAATACAAAAGTTCGTGCCACGAAATCACATTGTATTTTTTCGCAACGAACGCACCTAATCCACCCCATTGGACCCTAAACTCATGTTTTGGTGTGATTCATAGTGTTTGGGTGCATTTGGGATCGTTTTGTAACTGCATGAAACTTGGTGCAAACAAGATGAACTGGAGCAATTGATGCAAAAGTTTGTGCCACAATGTCACGTCGAGATTTTTCACAACGAATGCACCCAATCCACCCCATTGGACCCTAAACTAATGTTTCGGTCCGTTTTGTAGTATTGGGTGCATTTAGGATCGTTCTGTAACTGCATGAAACTTGTTGCAAAACATAAAGAACTGGTTCAAATAATGCAAAAGTTGTGCCACGAAGTCGCGTTGTAATTTTCGCAACCAACGCACCTAATCCACCCCATTGGACCCTAAACTCATGTTTTGGTGCGTTTCATAGTGTTTGGGTGCATTTGGGATCATTTCGTAACTGCATGAAACTCGGTGCAAAACGGGGATGAATTGGTGCAATTAATGCAAAAGTTTCTCCACGAAGTCACATCAGGATTTTTCGCAACGGACGCACCCAATCCACCCCATTGGACAATAAACTCTTGTTTTGGTGTGTTTCATAGTGTTTGGGTTTATTTGGGATCATTTCATAACTGCATGAAACTCGGTGCAAAATGGGGTGAACTGGTGCAATTAATGCAAAAGTTCGTGCCACGAAGTCACTTCAGGATTTGTTGCAACGAACAGACCCAATGAACCCCATTGGACCCTAAACTAATGTTTCGGTGCGTTTCGTAGTATTTGGGTGCATTTGGGATCGTTCTGTAACTACATAAAACTTGTTTCAAAACATACTGAACTGGTTCAATTAATACAAAAGTTCGTGACACGAAATCACATTGTATTTTTCGCAACTGAACACACCTGATCCAACCCATTGGACCCTAAACTCACGTTTGGTGTGATTCATAGTGTTTGGGTGCATTTGGGATCGTTTCGTAACTGCATGAAACTTGGTGCAAAACAGGATGAACTGGAGCAATTGATGCAAAAGTTCGTGCCACAAAGTCACGTCGAGATTTTTCGCAACGAATGCACCCAATCACCCCATTGGACCCTAAACTAATGTTTTGGTCCGTTTTGTAGTATTTGGGTGCATTTAGGATCGTTCCGTAACTGCATGAAACTTGTTGCAAAACATAATGAACTGGTGCAATTAATGCAAAAGTTCGTGCCACGAAGTCACGTTGTAATTTTTCCCAACGAACGCAGCTGATCCAGCCCATTGGACCCTAAACTCATGTTTTGGTGCCTTTCATAGTGTTTGGGGGCATTTGGGATCGTTTTGTAACTGCATGAAACTCGGTGCAAAATGGGGTGAACTGGTGCAATTTATGCCAACGTTCGTGCCACGAAGTCACGTCAGGATTTTTCGCAATGAATGCATCCAATCCACCCCATGGGACCGTAAACTCATGTTTTGGTGCGTTTCATAGTGTTTGGATGCATTTGGGATCATTTCGTAACTGCATGAAACTCGGTGCAAAACGGGATGAATTGGAGCAATTAACGCAAAAGTTTGTTCCACGAAGTCACATCGGGATTTTTCGCAACGGACGCACCCTATCCACCCCATGGGACCCTAAAGTAATGCTTTAGCATGTTTTGTAGTATCTGGGTGCATTTGGGATCGTTTCGTAACTGCATGAAACTTGGTGCAAAACATACTGAACTGGTGCAATTAATGCAAAAGTTCGTGCCACGAAGTCACGTTGTAATTTTTCCCAACGAACGCACCTGATCCACCCCATTGGACCCTAAACTCATGTTTTGGAGCCTTTCATAGTGTTTGTGTGCATTTGGGATCGTTTCGTAACTGCATGAAACTCGGTGCAAAATGGGGTGAACTGGTGCAATTAATGCAAATGTTCGTGCCACGAAGTCACGTCGGGATTTTTCGCAACGAATGCATCCAATCCGCCCCATTGGACCCTAAACTCCTGTTTTGGTGCGTTTCATACTGTTTGGGTGCATTTGGGATCGTTTCGTAACTGCATGAAACTCGGTGCAAAACGGGGTGAACTGGTGCAATTAATGTAAAAGTTCGTGCCACGAAGTCACTTCAGGATTTTTCGCAACGAACGGACCCAATCAACCCCGTTGGACTCTAAACTAATATTTCGGTGCGTTTCGTAGTATTTGGGTGCATTTGGCATCGTTCGTAACTGCAAGAAACTTGTTTCAAAACATGCTGAAAAGGTTCAATTAATACAAAAGTTCGTGCCACGAAGTCACATTGTATTTTTCGCAACGAATGCACCTGATCACCCCATTGGACCCTAAACTCATGTTTTGGTGTGTTTCATAGTGTTTGGGTGCATTTGGGATCATTTCATAACTGCATGAAACTCGGTGCAAAAACGGGGTGAACTGGTGCAATTAATGCAAAAGTTCGTGCCACGATGTCACTTTAGGATTTTTTGCAACGAACAGACCCAATGAACCCCATTGGACCCTAAACTAATGTTTCGGTGCGTTTCGTAGTATTTGGGTGCATTTGGGATCGTTCTGTAACTGCATAAACTTGTTTCAAAACATACTGAACTGTTTCAATTAATACAAAAGTTAATGCCTCAAGTCACATTGTATTTTTCGCAACGAACGCACCTGATCCACCCCATTGGACCCTAAACTCATGTTTTGGTGTGTTTCATAGTGTTTGGGTGCATTTGGGATCGTTTCGTAATTGCATGAAGCTTGGTGCAAAACGGGATGAACTGGAGCAATTAATGCAAAAGTTCGTGACACAAAGTCACGTTGAGATTTTTCGCATTGAATGCACCCAATCCACTCCATTGCACCCTAAACTAATGTTTCTGTCCGTTTTGTAGTATTTGTGTGCATTTTAAATCGTTCCATAACTGCATGAAACTTGGTGCAAAACATACTGAACTGGTGCAATTAATGCAAAAGTCCGTGCCACGAAGTCACGTTGTAATTTTTCCCAACAAACGCACCTGATCCACCCCATTGGACCCTAAACTCATGTTTTGGTGCCTTTCATAGTGTTTGGGTGCATTTTGGATCGTTTCGTAATTGCATGAAACTCGGTGCAAAACGGGGTGAACTGGTGCAATTAATGCAAAAGTTCGCGCCACGAAGTCACGTCGGGATTTTTCGCAACGAACGCACCCAATCCACCCAATTGGACCCTAAACTCATGTTTTGGTGTGTTTCATAGTGTTTGGGTGCATTTGGGATCATTTCATAACTGCATGAAACTCGGTGCAAAACGGGGTGAACTGGTGCAATTAATGCAAAAGTTCGCGCCACGAAGTCACGTCTGGATTTTTCGCAACGACGCACGCAATCCACCCCATTGGACAATAAACTCATGTTTTGGTGTGTTTCATAGTGTTTGGGTGCATTTGGGATCATTTCATAACTGCATGAAACTCGGTGCAAAACGGGGTGAACTAGTGCAATTAATGCAAAAGTTCGTGCCACGAAGTCACTTCAGGATTTGTTGCAACGAACAGACCCAATGAACCCCATTGGACCCTAAACTAATGTTTCGGTGCGTTTCGTAGTATTTGGGTGCATTTGGCATCGTTCTGTAACTGCATAAAACTTGTTTCAAAACGTACTGAACTGGTTCAATTAATACAAAAGTTCGTTCCACGAAATCACATTGTATTTTTCGCAACGAACGCACCTAATCCACCCCATTGGACCCTAAACTCATGTTTTGGTGTGATTCATAGTGTTTGGGTGCATTTGGGATCGTTTGGTAACTGCATGAAACTTGGTGCAAAACAAGATGAACTGGAGCAATTGATGCAAAAGTTTGTGCCACAATGTCACGTCGAGATTTTTCGCAACGAATGCACCCAATCCACCCCATTGGACCCTAAACTAATGTTTCGGTCCGTTTTGTAGTATTTGGGTGCATTTAGGATCGTTCCGTAACTGCATGAAACTTGTTGCAAAACATAAAGAACTGGTTCAAATAATGCAAAAGTTTGTGCCACGAAGTCGCGTTGTAATTTTTCGCAACCAACGCACCTAATCCACCCCATTGGACCCTAAACTCATGTTTTGGTGCGTTTCATAGTGTTTGGGTGCATTTGGGATCATTTTGTAACTGCATGAAACTCGGTGCAAAACAGGATGAATTGGTGCAATTAATGCAAAAGTTTATTCCACGAAGTCACATCAGGATTTTTCGCAACGGACGCACCCAACCCACTCCATTGCACCCTAAACTAATGTTTCGGTCCATTTTGTAGTATTTGCGTGTATTTGGGATCGTTCCATAACTGCATGAAACTTGGTGCAAAACATACAGAACTGGTGCAATTAATGCAAAAGTTCGTGCCACGAAGTCACGTTGTAATTTTTTATCAACAAACGCACCTGATCCACCCCATTGGACCCTAAACTCATGTTTTGGTGCCTTTCATAGTGTTTGGGTGCATTTGAGATCGTTTCGTAACTGCATGAAACTCGGTGCAAAACGGGGTGAACTGGTGCAATTAATGCAAAAGTTCGCGCCACGAAGTCACGTCGGGATTTTTCGCAATGAACACACCCAATCCACCCAATTGGACCCTAAACTCATGTTTTGGTGTGTTTCATAGTGTTTGGGTGCATTTGGGATCGTTTCGTAACTGCATGAAACTCGGTGCAAAAACGAGGTGAACTGGTGCAATTAGTGCAAAAGTTTGTGCCACGTAGTCACATCAGGATTTTTCGTAATGAACACACCCAATCCACCCAATTGGACCCTAAACTCATGTTTTGGTGTGTTTCATAGTGTTTGGGTGCATTTGGGATCGTTTCGTAACTGCATGAAACTCGGTGCAAAACGAGCTGAACTGGTGCAATTAATGCAAAAGTTTGTGCCACGTAGTCACATCAGGATTTTTCGCAACGAATGCACCTAATCCACCCCATTGGACCCTAAACTAATGTTTTGGTGTCTTTCATAGTGTTTGGGTGCATTTGGGATCGTTTCGTAACAGCATGAAACTCGGTGCAAAACGGGGTGAACTAGTGCAATTAATGCAAAAGTTCGTGCCACGAAGTCACGTCGGGATTTTTCACAACGAACGTACCCAATCCACCCCATTGGACCCTAAACGCAGGTTTTGGTGCGTTTCATAGTGTTTGGTTGCATTTGGGATCATTTCATAACTGCATGAAACTCGATGCGTTTCGTAGTATTTGGGTGCCTTTGGGATCGTTCCGTAACTGCAACAAACTTGTTTCAAAACATACTGAACTGGTTCAATTTGTACAAAAGTTCGTGCCACGAAGTCACATTGTATTTTTCGCAACGAACGCACCTGATCCCACCCATTGGACCCGAAACTCATGTTTTGGTGTGTTTCATAGTGTTTGGGTGCATTTGGGATCGTTTCAGTAATTGCATGAAAGCTTGGTGCAAAACGGGATGAACTGGAGCAATTAATGCAAAAGTTCGTGCCACAAAGTCACGTCGAGATTTTTCGCAATGAATGCACCCAATCCACTCCATTGCACCCTAAACTAATGTTTCGGTCCGTTTTGTAGTATTTGGGTGCATTTGGGATCGTTCCATAACTGCAAATGAAACTTGGTGCAAAACATACTGAACTGGTGCAATTAATGCTAAAGTCCGTGCCACGAAGTCACGTTGTAATTTTTCGCAACCAACGCACCTGATCCCCCCCATTGGACCCTAAACTCATGTTTTGGTGCTGTTTCATAGTGTTTGGGTGCATTTGGGATCGTTTCGTAACTTGCATGAAACTTCGGTGCAAAACGGGATGAACTGGTGCAATTAATGCAAAAGTTCGTGCCACAGAGTCACGTCGAGATTTTTCGCAACTGAATGCACCCAATCCACTCCATTGCACCCTAAACTAATGTTTCGGTCCGTTTGTAGTATTTGCTGTGCATTTGGGATCGTTCCATAACTGCATGAAACTTGGTGCAAAACATTAATGAACTGGTGCAATTAATGCAAAAGTCGTGCCACGAAGTCACGTTGTAATTTTTCCCAACAAACGCACCTGATCCACCCCATTGGACCTAAACTCATGTTTTGGTGCCTTTCATAGTGTTTTGGTGCATTTGGGATCGTTTCGTAACTGCATGAAACTCGGTGCAAAACGGGGTGAACTGGTGCAATTAATGCAAAAGTTCGCGCCACGAAGTCACGTCGGGATTTTTCGCAACGAACGCACCCAATCCACCCATTGGACCCTAAACTCTGTTTTGGTGTGTTTCATAGTGTTTGGGTGCATTTGGGATCGTTCGCAACTGCATGAAACTTGGTGCAAAATATACTGAACTGGTGTAACACACCATCCCCCCATTGGACCCTAAACTATGTTTTGGTGCCTTTCATAGTGTTTGGGTGCATTTGGGATCGTTTCGTAACTGCATGAAACTCGGTGCAAAACGGGGTGAACTGGTGCAATTAATGTAAAAGTTCGTGCCACGAATCACGTCGGGATTTTTCAACGAACGCACCCAATCCACCCCATTGGACCCTAAACTCATGTTTTGGTGTTTTATAGTGTTTGGTGCATTTGGGATCATTTCATAACTGCATGAAACTCGATGCAAAACGGGGTGAACTGTGCAATTAATGCAAAAGTTCGTGCCACGAAGTCACTTCGATTTTTCGTAACGAACGCCCCAATCACCCATTGGACCCTAAACTGATGTTTCGATGCCGTTTTGTAGTATTTGGGTGCATTTTGGGATCGTTCCGTAACTGCAAGAAACTTGTTTCAAAAACATACTGAGCTGGTTCAATTAATACAAAAGTTCGTGCCACGAAGTCACATTGTATTTTTCACAACGAACGCACCTGATCCACCCCATTGGACCCTAAACTCATGTTTTGGTGTGTTTCATAGTGTTTGGGTGCATTTGGGATCGTTTCGTAATTGCATGAAACTTGGTGCAAAAAGGGATGAACTGGAGCAATTAATGCAAAAGTTGTGCCACAAAGTCACGTCGAGATTTTTCGCAATGAATGCACCCAATCCACTCCATTGCACCCTAAACTAATGTTTCGGTCCGTTTTGTAGTATTTGCGTGCATTTGGGATCGTTCCATAACTGCATGAAACTTGGTGCAAAACATACTGAACTGGTGCAATTAATGCAAAAGTTCGTGCCACGAAGTCACGTTGTAATTTTCCCAACAAACGCACCTGATCCACCCATTGGACCCTAAACTTCATGTTTGGTGCCTTTCATAGTGTTTGGGTTGGTCATTTGGTATCGTTTCCGTAACTGCATGAAACGCGGTGGAAAAACGGGGTGAACTGGGCAAATTAATGCAAAAGGTCGCGCCAAGAAAGTCACGATGGGATTTTTTCCGGCACGAACGTACCCAATCACCCATTGGACAATAAACTCATGTTTGGGTGTGTGTCATAGTGTTTGGGTGCAATTTGGGATCATTGTCATAATGCATGAAACTCGATGCAAAACGGGGTGAACTAGTGCAATTAATGCCAAAAGTTTGTGCCACGAAGTTACCGTTGTAATTTTTTGCAACGTTTTGGAACGGCCTAAACTCATGTTTGGGTGCTTTTCACAATGGTTGGGGTGCATTTGGGATTGTCTTCGTAACCGCAAACTTGGTGGCAAAACGTGGTGACAACTGGGTGCAATGTAAATGCAAAAGTTCGTGCCACGAAGTCAATTCAGGATTCGGTGCAACGAACAGACCCAATGAACCCCATTGGACCCTAAACTAATGTTTCGGTGCGTCTTCGTAGTATTTGGGTGCATTTGGGATCGTTCTGTAACTGCATAAAACTTGTTTCAAAACATATTGAACTGGTTCAATTAATGCAAAAGTTCGTGCCACGAAGTCGCGTTGTAATTTTTCGCAACAAACGCACCTGAATCCACCCCATTGGACCCTAAACTCATGTTTTGGTGCCTTTCATAGTGTTTGGGTGCATTTGGGATCATTTCGTAACTGCATGAAACTCGGTGCAAAACGAGGATGAATTGGTGCAATTAACGCAAAAGTTCGTGCCACAAAGTCACGTCGAGATTTTTCGCAACGAATGCACCCAATCCACTCCATTGCACCCTAAACTAATGTTTCGTTCCGTTTTGTAGTATTTGCGTGCATTTGGGATCGTTCCATAACTGCATGAAACTTGGTGCAAAACATACTGAACTGGTGCAATTAATGCAAAAGTTCGTGCCACGAAGTCACGTTGTAATTTTTCCCAACAAACGCACCTGATCCACCCATTGGACCCTAAACTCATGTTTTGGTGCCTTTCATAGTGTTTCGGTGCATTTGGGATCGTTTCGTAACATGCATGAAACTCGGTGCAAAACGGGGTGAACTGGTGCAATTAATGCAAAAGTTCGCGCCACGAAGTCACGTACGGGATTTTTCGCAACGAACGCACCCAATCCACCCCATTGGACAATAAACTCATGTTTTGGTGTGTTTCATAGTGTTTGGGTGCATTTGGGATCATTTCATAGCTGCATGAAACTCGGTGCAAAATGGGGTGAACTGGTGCAATTAATGCAAAAGTTCGTGCCACGAAGTCACTTCAGGATTCGTTGCAACGAACAGACCCAATGAACCCCATTAGACCCTAAACTAATGTTTCGGTGCGTTTCGTAGTATTTGGGAGCATTTGGGATCGTTCTGTAACTGCATAAAACTTGTTTCAAAACATACTGAACTGGTTCAATTAATACAAAAGTTCGTGTCACGAAATCACATTGTATTTTTCGCAACGAACGCACCTGATCCAACCCATTGGACCCTAAACTCATGTTTTGGTGTGATTCATAGTGTTTGGGTGCATTTGGGATCGTTTCGTAACTGCATGAAACTTGGTGCAAAACAGGATGAACTGGAGCAATTGATGCAAAAGTTCGTGCCACAAAGTCACGTCGAGATTTTTCGCAACGAATGCACCCAATCCACCCCATTGGACCCGAAACTATTGTTTCGGTCCGTTTTGTAGTATTTGGGTGCATTTAGGATCGTTCCGTAAATGCATGAAACTTGTTGCAAAATATATTGAACTGGTTCAATTAATGCAAAAGTTCGTGCCACGAAGTCGCGTTGTAATTTTTCGCAACCAACGCACCTAATCCACCCCATTGGACCCTAAACTCATGTTTTGGTGCATTTCATAGTGTTTCGGGTGCATTTGGGATCATTTCGTAACTGCATGAAACTCGATGCAAAACGGGATGAATTGGTGCAATTAACGCAAAAGTTCGTGCCACGAAGTCACGTCGAGATTTTTCGCAACGAATGCACCCAATCCACTCCATTGCACCCTAAACTAATGTTTCGGTCCGTTTTGTAGTATTTGCGTGCATTTGGGATCGTTCCATAACTGCATGAAACTTGGTGCAAAACATACTGAACTGGTGCAATTAATGCAAAAGTTCGTGCCACGAAGTCACGTTGTAATTTTTCCCAACAAACGCACCTGATCCACCCCATTGGATCCTAAACTCATGTTTTGGTGCCTTTCATAGTGTTTGGGTGCATTTGGGATCGTTTCGTAACTGCATGAAACTCGGTAAAAACGGGGTGAACTGGTGCAATTAATGCAAAAGTTCGTGCCACGAAGTCACGTCGGGATTTTTCGCAATGAACGCACCCAATCCACCCCATTGGACAATAAACTCTTGTTTTGGTGTGTTTCATAGTGTTTGGGTTCATTTGGGATCATTTCATTAACTGCATGAAACTCGGTGCAAAATGGGGTGAACTGGTGCAAATAATGCAAAAGTTCGTGCCACGAAGTCACTTCAGGATTTGTTGCAACGAACAGACCCAATGAACCCCATTGGACCCTAAACTAATTGTTTCGGTGCGTTTCGTAGTATTTGGGAGCATTTGGGATCGTTCTGTAACTGCATAAAACTTGTTTCAAAACATACTGAACTGGTTCAATTAATACAAAAGTTCGTGTCACGAAATCACATTGTATTTTTCGCAACGAACGCACCTGATCCAACCCATTGGACCCTAAACTCATGTTTTGGTGTGATTCATAGTGTTTGGGTGCATTTGGGATCGTTTCGTAACTGCATGAAACTTGGTGCAAAACAGGATGAACTGGAGCAATTGATGCAAAAGTTCGTGCCACAAAGTCACGTCGAGATTTTTCGCAACGAATGCACCCAATCCACCCCATTGGACCCGAAACTATTGTTTCGGTCCGTTTTGTAGTATTTGGGTGCATTTAGGATCGTTCCGTAAATGCATGAAACTTGTTGCAAAACTATATTGAACTGGTTCAATTAATGCAAAAGTTCGTGCCACGAAGTCGCGTTGTAATTTTTCGCAACCAACGCACCTAATCCACCCCATTGGACCCTAAACTCATGTTTTGGTGCAGTTTCATAGTGTTTGGGTGCATTTGGGATCATTTCGTAACTGCATGAAACTCGATGCAAAACGGGATGAATTGGTGCAATTAACGCAAAAGTTCGTGCCACGAAGTCACGTCGAGATTTTTCGCAACGAATGCACCCAATCCACTCCATTGCACCCTAAACTAATGTTTCGGTCCGTTTTGTAGTATTTGCGTGCATTTGGGATCGTTCCATAACTGCATGAAACTTGGTGCAAAACATACTGAACTGGTGCAATTAATGCAAAAGTTCGTGCCACGAAGTCACGTTGTAATTTTTCCCAACAAACGCACCTGATCCACCCCATTGGATCCTAAACTCATGTTTTGGTGCCTTTCATAGTGTTTCAGGTGCATTTGGGATCGTTTCGTAACTGCATGAAACTCGGTAAAAAACGGGGTGAACTGGTGCAATTAATGCAAAAGTTCGTGCCACGAAGTCACGTCGGGATTTTTCGCAATGAACGCACCCAATCCACCCCATTGGACAATAAACTCTTGTTTTGGTGTGTTTCATAGTGTTTGGGTTCATTTGGGATCATTTCTTAACTGCATGAAACTCGGTGCAAAATGGGGTGAACTGGTGCAAATAATGCAAAAGTTCGTGCCACGAAGTCACTTCATGATTTGTTGCAACGAACAGACCCAATGAACCCCATTGGACCCTAAACTATTGTTTCGGTGCGTTTCGTAGTATTTGGGTGCATTTGGGATCGTTCTGTAACTGCATAAAACTTGTTTCAAAACATACTGAACTGGTTCAATTAATACAAAAGTTCGTGTCACGAAATCACATTGTATTTTTCGCAACGAACGCACCTGATCCAACCCATTGGACCCTAAACTCATGTTTTGGTGTGATTCATAGTGTTTGGGTGCATTTGGGATCGTTTCGTAACTGCATGAAACTTGGTGCAAAACAGGATGAACTGGAGCAATTGATGCAAAAGTTCGTGCCACAAAGTCACGTCGAGATTTTTCGCAACGAATGCACCCAATCCACCCCATTGGACCCGAAACTATTGTTTCGGTCCGTTTTGTAGTATTTGGGTGCATTTAGGATCGTTCCGTAAATGCATGAAACTTGTTGCAAAATATATTGAACTGGTTCAATTAATGCAAAAGTTCGTGCCACGAAGTCGCGTTGTAATTTTTCGCAACCAACGCACCTAATCCACCCCATTGGACCCTAAACTCATGTTTTGGTGCATTTCATAGTGTTTGGGTGCATTTGGGATCATTTCGTAACTGCATGAAACTCGATGCAAAACGGGATGAATTGGTGCAATTAACGCAAAAGTTCGTGCCACGAAGTCACGTCGAGATTTTTCGCAACGAATGCACCCAATCCACTCCATTGCACCCTAAACTAATGTTTCGGTCCGTTTTGTAGTATTTGCGTGCATTTGGGATCGTTCCATAACTGCATGAAACTTGGTGCAAAACATACTGAACTGGTGCAATTAATGCAAAAGTTCGTGCCACGAAGTCACGTTGTAATTTTTCCCAACAAACGCACCTGATCCACCCCATTGGATCCCTAAACTCATGTTTTGGTGCCTTTCATAGTGTTTGGGTGCATTTGGGATCGTTTCGTAACTGCATGAAACTCGGTAAAAACGGGGTGAACTGGTGCAATTAATGCAAAAGTTCGTGCCACGAAGTCACGTCGGGATTTTTCGCAATGAACGCACCCAATCCACCCCATTAGACAATAAACTCTTGTTTTGGTGTGTTTCATAGTGTTTGGGTTCATTTGGGATCATTTCATTAATTGCATGAAACTCGGTGCAAAATGGGGTGAACTGGTGCAAATAATGCAAAAGTTCGTGCCACGAAGTCACTTCATGATTTGTTGCAACGAACAGACCCAATGAACCCCATTGGACCCTAAACTATTGTTTCGGTGCGTTTCGTAGTATTTGGGTGCATTTGGGATCGTTCTGTAACTGCATAAAACTTGTTTCAAAACATACTGAACTGGTTCAATTAATACAAAAGTTCGTGTCACGAAATCACATTGTATTTTTCGCAACGAACGCACCTGATCCAACCCATTGGACCCTAAACTCATGTTTTGGTGTGATTCATAGTGTTTGGGTGCATTTGGGATCGTTTCGTAACTGCATGAAACTTGGTGCAAAACAGGATGAACTGGAGCAATTGATGCAAAAGTTCGTGCCACAAAGTCACGTCGAGATTTTTCGCAACGAATGCACCCAATCCACCCCATTGGACCCGAAACTATTGTTTCGGTCCGTTTTGTAGTATTTGGGTGCATTTAGGATCGTTCCGTAAATGCATGAAACTTGTTGCAAAATATATTGAACTGGTTCAATTAATGCAAAAGTTCGTGCCACGAAGTCGCGTTGTAATTTTTCGCAACCAACGCACCTAATCCACCCCATTGGACCCTAAACTCATGTTTTGGTGCATTTCATAGTGTTCGGGTGCATTTGGGATCATTTCGTAACTGCATGAAACTCGATGCAAAACGGGATGAATTGGTGCAATTAACGCAAAAGTTCGTGCCACGAAGTCACGTCGAGATTTTTCGCAACGAATGCACCCAATCCACTCCATTGCACCCTAAACTAATGTTTCGGTCCGTTTTGTAGTATTTGCGTGCATTTGGGATCGTTCCATAACTGCATGAAACTTGGTGCAAAACATACTGAACTGGTGCAATTAATGCAAAAGTTCGTGCCACGAAGTCACGTTGTAATTTTTCCCAACAAACGCACCTGATCCACCCCATTGGATCCTAAACTCATGTTTTGGTGCCTTTCATAGTGTTTCAGTGCATTTGGGATCGTTTCGTAACTGCATGAAACTCGGTAAAAAACGGGGTGAACTGGTGCAATTAATGCAAAAGTTCGTGCCACGAAGTCACGTCGGGATTTTTCGCAATGAACGCACCCAATCCACCCCATTGGACAATAAACTCTTGTTTTGGTGTGTTTCATAGTGTTTGGGTTCATTTGGGATCATTTCTTAACTGCATGAAACTCGGTGCAAAATGGGGTGAACTGGTGCAAATAATGCAAAAGTTCGTGCCACGAAGTCACTTCATGATTTGTTGCAACGAACAGACCCAATGAACCCCATTGGACCCTAAACTATTGTTTCGGTGCGTTTCGTAGTATTTGGGTGCATTTGGGATCGTTCTGTAACTGCATAAAACTTGTTTCAAAACATACTGAACTGGTTCAATTAATACAAAAGTTCGTGTCACGAAATCACATTGTATTTTTCGCAACGAACGCACCTGATCCAACCCATTGGACCCTAAACTCATGTTTTGGTGTGATTCATAGTGTTTGGGTGCATTTGGGATCGTTTCGTAACTGCATGAAACTTGGTGCAAAACAGGATGAACTGGAGCAATTGATGCAAAAGTTCGTGCCACAAAGTCACGTCGAGATTTTTCGCAACGAATGCACCCAATCCACCCCATTGGACCCTAAACTATTGTTTCGGTCCGTTTTGTAGTATTTGGGTGCATTTAGGATCGTTCCGTAAATGCATGAAACTTGTTGCAAAACATACTGAACTGGTTCAATTAATGCAAAAGTTCGTGCCACGAAGTCGCGTTGTAATTTTTCGCAACCAACACACCTAATCCACCCCATTGGACCCTAAACTCATGTTATGGTGCGTTTCATAGTGTTTGGGTGCATTTGGGATCATTTCGTAACTGCATGAAACTCGGTGCAAAACGGGATGAATTGGTGCAATTAACGCAAAAGTTCGTGCCACAAAGTCACGTCGAGATTTTTCGCAATGAATGCACCCAATCCACTCCATTGCACCCTAAACTAATGTTTCGGTCCGTTTTGTAGTATTTGCGTGCATTTGGGATCGTTCCATAATTGCATGAAACTTGGTGCAAAACATACTGAACTGGTGCAATTAATGCAAAAGTCCGTGCCACGAAGTCACGTTGTAATTTTTCCCAACAAACGCACCTGATCCACCCCATTGGACCCTAAACTCATGTTTTGGTGCCTTTCATAGTGTTTGGGTGCATTTGGGATCGTTTCGTAACTGCATGAAACTCGGTGCAAAACGGGGTGAACTGGTGCAATTAATGCAAAAGTTCGCGCCACGAAGTCACGTCGGGATTTTTCGCAACGAACGCACCCAATCCACCCCATTAGACAATAAACTCATGTTTTGGTGTGTTTCATAGTGTTTGGGTGCATTTGGGATCATTTCATAGCTGCATGAAACTCGGTGCAAAATGGGGTGAACTGGTGCAATTAATGCAAAAGTTCGTGCCACGAAGTCACTTCAGGATTCGTTGCAACGAACAGACCCAATGAACCCCATTAGACCCTAAACTAATGTTTCGGTGCGTTTCGTAGTATTTGGGAGCATTTGGGATCGTTCTGTAACTGCATAAAACTTGTTTCAAAACATACTGAACTGGTTCAATTAATACAAAAGTTCGTGTCACGAAATCACATTGTATTTTTCGCAACGAACGCCCCTGATCCAACCCATTGGACCCTAAACTCATGTTTTGGTGTGATTCATAGTGTTTGGGTGCATTTGGGATCGTTTCGTAACTGCATGAAACTTGGTGCAAAACAGGATGAACTGGAGCAATTGATGCAAAAGTTCGTGCCACAAAGACACGTCGAGATTTTTCGCAACGAATGCACCCAATCCACCCCATTGGACCCGAAACTATTGTTTCGGTCCGTTTTGTAGTATTTGGGTGCATTTAGGATCGTTCCGTAAATGCATGAAACTTGTTGCAAAACATACTGAACTGGTTCAATTAATGCAAAAGTTCGTGCCACGAAGTCGCGTTGTAATTTTTCGCAACCAACACACCTAATCCACCCCATTGGACCCTAAACTCATGTTATGGTGCGTTTCATAGTGTTTGGGTGCATTTGGGATCATTTCGTAACTGCATGAAACTCGGTGCAAAACGGGATGAATTGGTGCAATTAACGCAAAAGTTCGTGCCACAAAGTCATGTTGAGATTTTTCGCAATGAATGCACCCAATCCACTCCATTGCACCCTAAACTAATGTTTCGGTCCGTTTTGTAGTATTTGCGTGCATTTGGGATCGTTCCATAATTGCATGAAACTTGGTGCAAAACATGCTGAACTGGTGCAATTAATGCAAAAGTCCGTGCCACGAAGTCACGTTGTAATTTTTCCCAACAAACGCACCTGATCCACCCCATTGGACCCTAAACTCATGTTTTGGTGCCTTTCATAGTGTTTGGGTGCATTTGGGATCGTTTCGTAACTACATGAAACTCGGTGCAAAACGGGGTGAACTGGTGCAATTAATGCAAAAGTTCGCGCCACGAAGTCACGTCGGGATTTTTCGCAACGAACGCACCCAATTCACCCCATTGGACAATAAACTCATGTTTTGGTGTGTTTCATAGTGTTTGGGTGCATTTGGGATCATTTCATAGCTGCATGAAACTCGGTGCAAAATGGGGTGAACTGGTGCAAATAATGCAAAAGTTCGTGCCACGAAGTCACTTCAGGATTCGTTGCAACGAACAGACCCAATGAACCCCATTAGACCCTAAACTAATGTTTCGGTGCGTTTCGTAGTATTTGGGAGCACTTGGGATCGTTCTGTAACTGCATAAAACTTGTTTCAAAACATACTGAACTGGTTCAATTAATACAAAAGTTCGTGTCACGAAATCACATTGTATTTTTCGCAACGAACGCCCCTGATCCAACCCATTGGACCCTAAACTCATGTTTTGGTGTGATTCATAGTGTTTGGGTGCATTTGGGATCGTTTCGTAACTGCATGAAACTTGGTGCAAAACAGGATGAACTGGAGCAATTGATGCAAAAGTTCGTGCCACAAAGACACGTCGAGATCTTTTCGCAACGAATGCACCCAATCCACCCCATTGGACCCGAAACTATTGTTTCGGTCCGTTTTGTAGTATTTGGGTGCATTTAGGATCGTTCCGTAAATGCATGAAACTTGTTGCAAAACATATTGAACTGGTTCAATTAATGCAAAAGTTCGTGCCACGAAGTCGCGTTGTAATTTTTCGCAACCAACGCACCTAATCCACCCCATTGGACCCTAAACTCATGTTTTAGGTGCGTTTCATAGTGTTTGGGTGCATTTGGGATCATTTCGTAACTGCATGAAACTCGATGCAAAACGGGATGAATTGGTGCAATTAACGCAAAAGTTCGTGCCACGAAGTCACGTCGAGATTTTTCGCAACGAATGCACCCAATCCACTCCATTGCACCCTAAACTAATGTTTCGGTCCGTTTTGTAGTATTTGCGTGCATTTGGGATCGTTCCATAAATGCATGAAACTTGGTGCAAAACATACTGAACTGGTGCAATTAATGCAAAAGTCCGTGCCACGAAGTCACGTTGTAATTTTTCCCAACAAACGCACCTGATCCACCCCATTGGACCCTAAACTCATGTTTTGGTGCCTTTCATAGTGTTTGGGTGCATTTGGGATCGTTTCGTAACTGCATGAAACTCGGTGCAAAACGGGGTGAACTGGTGCAATTAATGCAAAAGTTCGCGCCACGAAGTCACGTCGGGATTTTTCGCAACGAACGCACCCAATCCACCCCATTGGACAATAAACTCATGTTTTGGTGTGTTTCATAGTGTTTGGGTGCATTTGGGATCATTTCATAGCTGCATGAAACTCGGTGCAAAATGGGGTGAACTGGTGCAATTAATGCAAAAGTTCGTGCCACGAAGTCACTTCAGGATTCGTTGCAACGAACAGACCCAATGAACCCCATTAGACCCTAAACTAATGTTTCGGTGCGTTTCGTAGTATTTGGGAGCATTTGGGATCGTTCTGTAACTGCATAAAACTTGTTTCAAAACATACTGAACTGGTTCAATTAATACAAAAGTTCGTGTCACGAAATCACATTGTATTTTTCGCAACGAACGCACCTGATCCAACCCATTGGACCCTAAACTCATGTTTTGGTGTGATTCATAGTGTTTGGGTGCATTTGGGATCGTTTCGTAACTGCATGAAACTTGGTGCAAAACAGGATGAACTGGAGCAATTGATGCAAAAGTTCGTGCCACAAAGTCACGTCGAGATTTTTCGCAACGAATGCACCCAATCCACCCCATTGGACCCGAAACTATTGTTTCGGTCCGTTTTGTAGTATTTGGGTGCATTTAGGATCGTTCCGTAAATGCATGAAACTTGTTGCAAAACATATTGAACTGGTTCAATTAATGCAAAAGTTCGTGCCACGAAGTCGCGTTGTAATTTTTCGCAACCAACGCACCTAATCCACCCCATTGGACCCTAAACTCATGTTTTGGTGCGTTTCATAGTGTTTGGGTGCATTTGGGATCATTTCGTAACTGCATGAAACTCGGTGCAAAACGGGATGAATTGGTGCAATTAACGCAAAAGTTCGTGCCACAAAGTCACGTCGAGATTTTTCGCAATGAATGCACCCAATCCACTCCATTGCACCCTAAACTAATGTTTCGGTCCGTTTTGTAGTATTTGCGTGCATTTGGGATCGTTCCATAATTGCATGAAACTTGGTGCAAAACATACTGAACTGGTGCAATTAATGCAAAAGTCCGTGCCACGAAGTCACGTTGTAATTTTTCCCAACAAACGCACCTGATCCACCCCATTGGACCCTAAACTCATGTTTTGGTGCCTTTCATAGTGTTTGGGTGCATTTGGGATCGTTTCGTAACTGCATGAAACTCGGTGCAAAACGGGGTGAACTGGTGCAATTAATGCAAAAGTTCGCGCCACGAAGTCACGTCGGGATTTTTCGCAACGAACGCACCCAATCCACCCCATTGGACAATAAACTCATGTTTTGGTGTGTTTCATAGTGTTTGGGTGCATTTGGGATCATTTCATAGCTGCATGAAACTCGGTGCAAAATGGGGTGAACTGGTGCAATTAATGCAAAAGTTCGTGCCACGAAGTCACTTCAGGATTCGTTGCAACGAACAGACCCAATGAACCCCATTAGACCCTAAACTAATGTTTCGGTGCGTTTCGTAGTATTTGGGAGCATTTGGGATCGTTCTGTAACTGCATAAAACTTGTTTCAAAACATACTGAACTGGTTCAATTAATACAAAAGTTCGTGTCACGAAATCACATTGTATTTTTCGCAACGAACGCCCCTGATCCAACCCATTGGACCCTAAACTCATGTTTTGGTGTGATTCATAGTGTTTGGGTGCATTTGGGATCGTTTCGTAACTGCATGAAACTTGGTGCAAAACAGGATGAACTGGAGCAATTGATGCAAAAGTTCGTGCCACAAAGACACGTCGAGATTTTTCGCAACGAATGCACCCAATCCACCCCATTGGACCCGAAACTATTGTTTCGGTCCGTTTTGTAGTATTTGGGTGCATTTAGGATCGTTCCGTAAATGCATGAAACTTGTTGCAAAACATATTGAACTGGTTCAATTAATGCAAAAGTTCGTGCCACGAAGTCGCGTTGTAATTTTTCGCAACCAACGCACCTAATCCACCCCATTGGACCCTAAACTCATGTTTATGGTGCGTTTCATAGTGTTTGGGTGCATTTGGGATCATTTCGTAACTGCATGAAACTCGGTGCAAAACGGGATGAATTGGTGCAATTAACGCAAAAGTTCGTGCCACGAAGTCACGTCGAGATTTTTCGCAATGAATGCACCCAATCCACTCCATTGCACCCTAAACTAATGTTTCGGTCCGTTTTGTAGTATTTGCGTGCATTTGGGATCGTTCCATAACTGCATGAAACTTGGTGCAAAACATACTGAACTGGTGCAATTAATGCAAAAGTCCGTGCCACGAAGTCACGTTGTAATTTTTCCCAACAAACGCACCTGATCCACCCCATTGGACCCTAAACTCATGTTTTGGTGCCTTTCATAGTGTTTGGGTGCATTTGGGATCGTTTCGTAACTGCATGAAACTCGGTGCAAAACGGGGTGAACTGGTGCAATTAATGCAAAAGTTCGCGCCACGAAGTCACGTCGGGATTTTTTCGCAACGAACGCACCCAATCCACCCCATTGGACAATAAACTCATGTTTTGGTGTGTTTCATAGTGTTTGGGTGCATTTGGGATCATTTCATAGCTGCATGAAACTCGGTGCAAAATGGGGTGAACTGGTGCAAATTAATGCAAAAGTTCGTGCCACGAAGTCACTTCAGGATTTCGTTGCAACGAACAGACCCAATGAACCCCATTAGACCCTAAACTAATGTTTCGGTGCGTTTCGTAGTATTTGGGTGCACTTGGGATCGTTCTGTAACTGCATAAAACTTGTTTCAAAACATACTGAACTGGTTCAATTAATACAAAAGTTCGTGTCACGAAATCACATTGTATTTTTCGCAACGAACGCACCTGATCCAACCCATTGGACCCTAAACTCATGTTTTGGTGTGATTCATAGTGTTTGGGTGCATTTGGGATCGTTTCGTAACTGCATGAAACTTGGTGCAAAACAGGATGAACTGGAGCAATTGATGCAAAAGTTCGTGCCACAAAGTACACGTCGAGATTTTTCGCAACGAATGCACCCAATCCACCCCATTGGACCCGAAACTATTGTTTCGGTCCGTTTTGTAGTATTTGGGTGCATTTAGGATCGTTCCGTAAATGCATGAAACTTGTTGCAAAACATATTGAACTGGTTCAATTAATGCAAAAGTTCGTGCCACGAAGTCGCGTTGTAATTTTTCGCAACCAACGCACCTAATCCACCCCATTGGACCCTAAACTCATGTTTATGGTGCGTTTCATAGTGTTTGGGTGCATTTGGGATCATTTCGTAACTGCATGAAACTCGATGCAAAACGGGATGAATTGGTGCAATTAACGCAAAAGTTCGTGCCACGAAGTCACGTCGAGATTTTTCGCAACTGAATGCACCCAATCCACTCCATTGCACCCCTAACTAATGTTTCGGTCCGTTTTGTAGTATTTGCGTGCATTTGGGATCGTTCCATAAATGCATGAAACTTGGTGCAAAACATACTGAACTGGTGCAATTAATGCAAAAGTCCGTGCCACGAAGTCACGTTGTAATTTTTCCCAACAAACGCACCTGATCCACCCCATTGGACCCTAAACTCATGTTTTGGTGCCTTTCATAGTGTTTGGGTGCATTTGGGATCGTTTCGTAACTGCATGAAACTCGGTGCAAAACGGGGTGAACTGGTGCAATTAATGCAAAAGTTCGCGCCACGAAGTCACGTCGGGATTTTTCGCAACGAACGCACCCAATCCACCCCATTGGACAATAAACTCATGTTTTGGTGTGTTTCATAGTGTTTGGGTGCATTTGGGATCATTTCATAGCTGCATGAAACTCGGTGCAAAATGGGGTGAACTGGTGCAATTAATGCAAAAGTTCGTGCCACGAAGTCACTTCAGGATTCGTTGCAACGAACAGACCCAATGAACCCCATTAGACCCTAAACTAATGTTTCGGTGCGTTTCGTAGTATTTGGGAGCATTTGGGATCGTTCTGTAACTGCATAAAACTTGTTTCAAAACATACTGAACTGGTTCAATTAATACAAAAGTTCGTGTCACGAAATCACATTGTATTTTTCGCAACGAACGCACCTGATCCAACCCATTGGACCCTAAACTCATGTTTTGGTGTGATTCATAGTGTTTGGGTGCATTTGGGATCGTTTCGTAACTGCATGAAACTTGGTGCAAAACAGGATGAACTGGAGCAATTGATGCAAAAGTTCGTGCCACAAAGTCACGTCGAGATTTTTCGCAACGAATGCACCCAATCCACCCCATTGGACCCGAAACTATTGTTTCGGTCCGTTTTGTAGTATTTGGGTGCATTTAGGATCGTTCGTAAATGCATGAAACTTGTTGCAAAACATATTGAACTGGTTCAATTAATGCAAAAGTTCGTGCCACGAAGTCGCGTTGTAATTTTTCGCAACCAACGCACCTAATCCACCCCATTGGACCCTAAACTCATGTTTTGGTGCGTTTCATAGTGTTTGGGTGCATTTGGGATCATTTCGTAACTGCATGAAACTCGGTGCAAAACGGGATGAATTGGTGCAATTAACGCAAAAGTTCGTGCCACAAAGTCATGTTGAGATTTTTCGCAATGAATGCACCCAATCCACTCCATTGCACCCTAAACTAATGTTTCGGTCCGTTTTGTAGTATTTGCGTGCATTTGGGATCGTTCCATAATTGCATGAAACTTGGTGCAAAACATGCTGAACTGGTGCAATTAATGCAAAAAGTCCGTGCCACGAAGTCACGTTGTAATTTTTCCCAACAAACGCACCTGATCCACCCCATTGGACCCTAAACTCATGTTTTGGTGCCTTCATAGTGTTTGGGTGCATTTGGGATCGTTTCGTAACTACATGAAACTCGGTGCAAAACGGGGGTGAACTGGTGCAATTAATGCAAAAGTTCGCGCCACGAAGTCACGTCGGGATTTTTTCGCAACGAACGCACCCAATTCACCCCATTGGACAATAAACTCATGTTTTGGTGTGTTTCATAGTGTTTGGGTGCATTTGGGATCATTTCATAGCTGCATGAAACTCGGTGCAAAATGGGGTGAACTGGTGCAAATAATGCAAAAGTTCGTGCCACGAAGTCACGTTCAATTTTGCAACGAACGACCCAATGACCCCATTGGACCCTAAACTAATGTTTTGGTGCGTTTCGTAGTTTTGGGGCATTTGGGATCATTTCGTAACTGCATAAAACTTGCAAAACATATGAACTGGTTCAATTAATCAAAGTTCGTGTCCACGAAATCACTGATTTTTCGCAACGAATGCCCCATCCACCCATTGGACCCTAAACTATGTTTTGGTGTTTGTAGTATTTGGGTGCATTTGGGATCGTTCGTAACTGCATGAAACTTGGTGCAAAACATGAACTGGAGCAATTAATGCAAAAGTTCGTGCCACAAAGACACGTCGAGATTTTTCGCAACAACCCATCCACCCCATTGGACCCTAAACTCATGTTTGGTCCTTTTGTTTTTGGGTGCATTTGGATCGTTTCGTAAATGCATGAAACTTGTGCAAATATTGAACTGGTTCAATTAATGCAAAAGTTCGTGCCACGAAGTCACGTCGGGATTTTTCGCAACGAACGCACCCAATCCACCCCATTGGACAATAAACTCATGTTTTGGTGTGTTTCATAGTGTTTGGGTGCATTTGGGATCATTTCATAGCTGCATGAAACTCGGTGCAAAATGGGGTGAACTGGTGCAATTAATGCAAAAGTTCGTGCCACGAAGTCACTTCAGGATTCGTTGCAACGAACAGACCCAATGAACCCCATTAGACCCTAAACTAATGTTTCGGTGCGTTTCGTAGTATTTGGGAGCATTTGGGATCGTTCTGTAACTGCATAAAACTTGTTTCAAAACATACTGAACTGGTTCAATTAATACAAAAGTTCGTGTCACGAAATCACATTGTATTTTTCGCAACGAACGCCCCTGATCCAACCCATTGGACCCCTAAACTCATGTTTTGGTGTGATTCATAGTGTTTGGGTGCATTTGGGATCGTTTCGTAACCTGCATGAAACTTGGTGCAAAACAGGATGACTGGAGCAATTGATGCAAAAGTTTCGTGCCACAAAGTCACGTCGAGATTTTTCGCAACGAATGCACCCAATCCACCCCATTGGACCCGAAACTATTGTTTCGGTCCGTTTTGTAGTATTTGGGTGCATTTAGGATCGTTCCGTAAATGCATGAAACTTGTTGCAAAACATATTGAACTGGTTCAATTAATGCAAAAGTTCGTGCCACGAAGTCGCGTTGTAATTTTTCGCAACCAACGCACCTAATCCACCCCATTGGACCCTAAACTCATGTTTTGGTGCGTTTCATAGTGTTTGGGTGCATTTGGGATCATTTCGTAACTGCATGAAACTCGGATGCAAAACGGGATGAATTGGTGCAATTAACGCAAAAGTTCGTGCCACGAAGTCACGTCGAGATTTTTCGCAACGAATGCACCCAATCCACTCCATTGCACCCCTAAACTAATGTTTCGGTCCGTTTTGTAGTATTTGCGTGCATTTGGGATCGTTCCATAACTGCATGAAACTTGGTGCAAAACATACTGAACTGGTGCAATTAATGCAAAAGTCCGTGCCACGAAGTCACGTTGTAATTTTTCCCAACAAACGCACCTGATCCACCCCATTGGACCCTAAACTCATGTTTTGGTGCCTTTCATAGTGTTTGGGTGCATTTGGGATCGTTTCGTAACTGCATGAAACTCGGTGCAAAACGGGGTGAACTGGTGCAATTAATGCAAAAGTTCGCGCCACGAAGTCACGTCGGGATTTTTCGCAACGAACGCACCCAATCCACCCCATTGGACAATAAACTCATGTTTTGGTGTGTTTCATAGTGTTTGGGTGCATTTGGGATCATTTCATAGCTGCATGAAACTCGGTGCAAAATGGGGTGAACTGGTGCAATTAATGCAAAAGTTCGTGCCACGAAGTCACTTCAGGATTCGTTGCAACGAACAGACCCAATGAACCCCATTAGACCCTAAACTATGTTTCGGTGCGTTTCGTAGTATTTGGGAGCATTTGGGATCGTTCTGTAACTGCATAAAACTTGTTTCAAAACATACTGAAACTGGTTCAATTAATACAAAAGTTCGTGTCACGAAATCACATTGTATTTTTCGCAACGAACGCACCTGATCCAACCCATTGGACCCTAAACTCATGTTTTGGTGTGATTCATAGTGTTTGGGTGCATTTGGGATCGTTTCGTAACTGCATGAAACTTGGTGCAAAACAGGATGAACTGGAGCAATTGATGCAAAAGTTCGTGCCACAAAGTCACGTCGAGATTTTTCGCAACGAATGCACCCAATCCACCCCATTGGACCCGAAACTATTGTTTCGGTCCGTTTTGTAGTATTTGGGTGCATTTAGGATCGTTCCTGTAAATGCATGAAACTTGTTGCAAAACATATTGAACTGGTTCAATTAATGCAAAAGTTCGTGCCACGAAGTCGCGTTGTAATTTTTCGCAACCAACGCACCTAATCCACCCCATTGGACCCTAAACTCATGTTTTGGTGCGTTTCATAGTGTTTGGGTGCATTTGGGATCATTTCGTAACTGCATGAAACTCGATGCAAAACGGGATGAATTGGTGCAATTAACGCAAAAGTTCGTGCCACGAAGTCACGTCGAGATTTTTCGCAACGAATGCACCCAATCCACTCCATTGCACCCTAAACTAATGTTTCGGTCCGTTTTGTAGTATTTGCGTGCATTTGGGATCGTTCCATAACTGCATGAAACTTGGTGCAAAACATACTGAACTGGTGCAATTAATGCAAAAGTTCGTGCCACGAAGTCACGTTGTAATTTTTCCCAACAAACGCACCTGATCCACCCCATTGGACCCTAAACTCATGTTTTGGTGCCTTTCATAGTGTTTGGGTGCATTTGGGATCGTTTCGTAACTGCATGAAACTCGGTGCAAAACGGGGTGAACTGGTGCAATTAATGCAAAAGTTCGCTGCCACGAAGTCACGTCGGGATTTTTCGCAACGAACGCACCCAATTCCACCCCATTGGACAATAAACTCATGTTTTGGTGTGTTTCATAGTGTTTGGGTGCATTTGGGATCATTTCATAAGCTGCATGAAACTCGGTGCAAAATGGGGTGAACTGGTGCAATTAATGCAAAAGTTCGTGCCACGAAGTCACTTCAGGATTCGTTGCAACGAACAGACCCAATGAACCCCATTAGACCCTAAACTAATGTTTCGGTGCGTTTCGTAGTATTTGGGAGCATTTGGGATCGTTCTGTAACTGCATAAAACTTGTTTCAAAACATACTGAACTGGTTCAATTAATACAAAAGTTCGTGTCACGAAATCACATTGTATTTTTCGCAACGAACGCACCTGATCCAACCCATTGGACCCTAAACTCATGTTTTGGTGTGATTCATAGTGTTTGGGTGCATTTGGGATCGTTTCGTAACTGCATGAAACTTGGTGCAAAACAGGATGAACTGGAGCAATTGATGCAAAAGTTCGTGCCACAAAGTCACGTCGAGATTTTTCGCAACGAATGCACCCAATCCACCCCATTGGACCCGAAACTATTGTTTCGGTCCGTTTTGTAGTATTTGGGTGCATTTAGGATCGTTCCGTAAATGCATGAAACTTGTTGCAAAACATATTGAACTGGTTCAATTAATGCAAAAGTTCGTGCCACGAAGTCGCGTTGTAATTTTTCGCAACCAACGCACCTAATCCACCCCATTGGACCCTAAACTCATGTTTTGGTGCGTTTCATAGTGTTTGGGTGCATTTGGGATCATTTCGTAACTGCATGAAACTCGAGTGCAAAACGGGATGAATTGGTGCAATTAACGCAAAAGTTCGTGCCACGAAGTCACGTCGAGATTTTTCGCAACGAATGCACCCAATCCACTCCATTGCACCCCTAATCTAATGTTTCGGTCCGTTTTGTAGTATTTGCGTGCATTTGGGATCGTTCCATAAATGCATGAAACTTGGTGCAAAACATACTGAACTGGTGCAATTAATGCAAAAGTCCGTGCCACGAAGTCACGTTGTAATTTTTCCCAACAAACGCACCTGATCCACCCCATTGGACCCTAAACTCATGTTTTGGGTGCCTTTCATAGTGTTTGGGTGCATTTGGGATCGTTTCGTAACTGCATGAAACTCGGTGCAAAACGGGGTGAACTGGTGCAATTAATGCAAAAGTTCGCGCCACGAAGTCACGTCGGGATTTTTCGCAACGAACGCACCCAATCCACCCCATTGGACAATAAACTCATGTTTTGGTGTGTTTCATAGTGTTTGGGTGCATTTGGGATCATTTCATAACTGCATGAAACTCGGTGCAAAACTGGGGTGAACTGGTGCAATTAATGCAAAAGTTCGTGCCACGAAGTCACTTCAGGATTCGTTGCAACGAACAGACCCAATGAACCCCATTGGACCCTAAACTAATGTTTCGGTGCGTTTCGTAGTATTTGGGAGCATTGGGATCGTTCTGTAACTGCATAAAACTTGTTTCAAAACATACTGAACTGGTTCAATTAATACAAAAGTTCGTGTCACGAAATCACATTGTATTTTTTCGCAACGAACGCACCTGATCCAACCCATTGGACCCTAAACTCATGTTTTGGTGTGATTCATAGTGTTTGGGTGCATTTGGGATCGTTTCGTAACTGCATGAAACTTGGTGCAAAACAGGATGAACTGGAGCAATTGATGCAAAAGTTCGTGCCACAAAGTCACGTCGAGATTTTTCGCAACGAATGCACCCAATCCACCCCATTGGACCCTAAACTAATGTTTCGGTCCGTTTTGTAGTATTTGGGTGCATTTAGGATCGTTCCGTAAATGCATGAAACTTGTTGCAAAACATACTGAACTGGTTCAATTAATGCAAAAGTTCGTGCCACGAAGTCGCGTTGTAATTTTTCGCAACCAACGCACCTAATCCACCCCATTGGACCCTAAACTCATGTTATGGTGCGTTTCATAGTGTTTGGGTGCATTTGGGATCATTTCGTAACTGCATGAAACTCGGTGCAAACGGGATGAATTGGTGCAATTAACGCAAAAGTTCGTGCCACAAGTCACGTCGAGATTTTTCGCAACTGAATGCACCCAATCCACTCCATTGCACCCTAAACTAATGTTTCGGTCCGTTTGTAGTATTTGCGTGCATTTGGGATCGTTTCCCATAACTGCATGAAACTTGGTGCAAAACATCTGAACTGGTGCAATTAAGCAAAAGTCGTGCCACGAAGTCACGTTTGTAATTTTTCCCAACAAACGCACCTGATCCACCCCATTGGACCCTAAACTCATGTTTTGGTGCCTTTCATAGTGTTTGGGGTGCATTGGGACTTGTTCGTAACTACATGAAATATTCGGCTTGGCCCAAAACGGGGTGAACTGGTGCAATTAATGC
>NW_024376711.1:0-29834 GCF_016808335.1 Panicum virgatum
TTATGGTGGCTGTTGGGGCGAGGGGATTGAGGAGAAGAGAGGTTGTTATGGTGGCTGTTGGGGCGAGGGGATTGAGGAGGAAGAGAGGTGCGGCTGAGGGCTGCTGTGCTACAGTACCCGCAGGTACTGTTCACGAGATGGTGGCTAGGGTTTTGGGGCTGTAGGGGCGCTAGGAACGCCGGCCGCGGGGTTTCGCCACGGCCGGCAAGAGAGAGGGATTTCCTTCTAATCTCTTACTTGATTAGATTGATACATCTCCTCTCCTTATACAGAGAGGTTTACTTGACCCCTAAGCGAGCGACTAATTAATCCTAATGGGCTAAGGCCCAATAGTCCCTTGACTCCTCTAACACATTCCGTTTATGATAGAAACTCTGACTATGGACAATTGGTGCCTTTGTTACTTCATAATTCCTGGTTCTTGCTGAAACCGTCATAACGCGGCCACAATGAGTCCATGACCGTGTAGGTTTTTATTCCGAACATTCTACTAGTAGCTAGTGGGGCACTAGGAACACATCAGAGCTTGCTAGCTTGTAGTATCTTCAACTGCAGCTGATACTACTCGGTCTTGGTTTCTTGTTGGGTTTTATCCGTCTCGCTGGGCACCTCAACTATCATCTTCCTCACACGAAAACATCGCCAGGTGGATGTCACCTGCAATAGATCGATGCAAAAAAAATGCAAATTCCACTGTTCAGAACCCAATAGCCTTATTTTTCTTGCCCAACTACTGAATCGGGTGGAGTCATTGGTGCAAACCAAAGATGAGTAGGCTGCCGGGGTCAATGGGAATTGCGAAGCCAGGGTTAAGGCGCCGCTCGTTGATGTAGGTTCCGTTGGTGCTGCCCAGGTCCGTCACCAGCAGCCTCCCGTCTTTCTTCTCCAGCCGAGCGTGCGTGCCAGAAACTGCATTTTTTTTACGCGCCCAGGAAATGCAAGATCAATTGTGAAAGATTTATCTGTTCCTGGTTGCTGTAACTGACAGAGCATACATTCCATTCCATGCATGATGCTTATTACCAAATTCAGATAAGTGGACATGTGAGAATTAATTAGTGACTGCAATTTTGCGAGAAATAATGACCTGTGGCAATGGGGAGGACGATGTCAGCTTTGTCAGCGACCCGACCAACGGTCACCGCATCCTGGACAATGTGGACACCACAATTCTTTCGTCATCGAGGTTGTTCAATAACATTTGTCAGTTAGTTGTTGAGTGCACAAAGAGGATGATGATGGTGAACAACACATACGGAGGCTATCTCGAACGCGCCGGGGCGTGCAACTTTGTAGCCGATGTGGCGCCAATCGCCGTCGCCTGAAATCGACAATGCAAAGTGCATATGAGCATAATTCCATCCAATGAATACTGACAACGCTCGGGAAGAACAATAATATGACAGAGTGGGTAATCAAAGGATACGAGATGGATGTTCAGGACCGCAACTAGTGCTAAATTGCAGATGGACACGATGTAGAGGCAGAGCTACTAGAAGAATGGGGGAATCAATGATGTTAGGCTGTAGCAAACCTGCAGGGTCAAGAAACCCATCTTACTGAAGAACCAACGGTGGATGGACCATCAGCAAGGCTGGAGGAACACCTCAGGATGCGCTTCTTCTTGCTGCTGTGTAACCTTGGCACATCCAGGCAAATCGGATGCTGCTGCTTGAAACTGGGCACGGAGCAGCTGCTGCAAGAGGGCCGAAGCAATGAGGAGGAAGTGTTTAAGCTTGTGAGTGATCTCCTGGGACTGGAGAAGAGGACCAGGGAGGAGGTAGTAGCCGCCGCAGCTTCCATCAGATCGGGCGTTGATGCGCAGCAGCGGAGGGAATGGAGGGGACGGGTCTCGCTCGTCTCGAGAGGCCTTGGATTTGTTTGCGAATCGGATTGTTCCTTGCCTGTTGCTTTCGGGTGGATCATTGGAGATATGAAGTTGAGGCTGCTGTTTGTCCTGGGCACAAATCCTCCACCTGGCCTCCGCAGCCAATCGTTCCTCCTTGCCATTGCTGCTACTCCCTGCGTCTTCATTGGGGGGATTTTAACTTTATAATATTATAACAATCGCCACCTCCTAAGATATTATTTTTGTTTTTGCAATTACAGAATCAGGAGAGAATTTTTTTTTATATTTTTACCACTCCTTGCTCACGTGGACGCCAGCGCGTCAGTCGAACTAGAATCCACGTCAGCTCTCGCCTCCGCGCCCGACCCGTCCAGCCCGCCCATCCAAATCGGCCATTGTCCACTCTCCTTTCGTCTGCTCTGCGACGGCGTCCTCCCGCTCCGCGACGGCGTCCCCACCGCCACTGCAGTGCTGCCGCCGCCCGCGACGTGCGGTCATACCCATCGGCGCGGCCCGGAATGGGCCCGCTCGTGGCCCATGCAGCTGATGGGGGTGCTCGCCTGCGCGGCCGCGGAGCCGCAGCTGCAGGAGCAGTCGGCGCTGCAGGCGTTCCTCGCGGCTCGCCGCACGAGTGCGCGGCCACCTGCTTGAGACGGCGTCGTCCTCCTCGAGCTGGTGGCCGATGCCCACAACCACCATCTGCTGGAACACCTGCAGCCCTCCGTCGCCGTCCGCAGCAGCGCCGCCAGGCTCGCGAGCTTGTCCATCGACGCCGGGGCAAGCTGCGGCCACCGGCGAGGAGCGCGGGGCTCGCAGTGGCCGTCGGAAGATGGCGACTGAGCTGGCCGCGGCCCGCGGCCACGAAGCGCGCGGGGCTAGCTACGACGATTGAGATGGCCGCTGCCACCGGCGAGGCCCCGGAGCTAGCGCTCGTCGGAGACGGCACTTGGGGCTGGCCGCGGCCACCAGCAAGGCGCACGGGGCGGCCGCAGACGACGCGCGGCCACCACCTCGTAGTCTAGTACTCTAGTATTCCGTATTCCATCTCTCGATTGCAAGCGATTCTCTTTCCTCTTTCCTCTTTCCTGCTTATTGACTTCTATTTCATACTCAGATGCAAGGATTCATCAAATCTTGCTTTCTCGTTCTCTGTCTGCTTGTTTGTTTCCCTGTGAATGACTGATCCAATGGAGCACACAACCTGTTTGTTAGAATGTACGCCCGATCATGATAACAATTGGTTTCAACGGACATGGCGAGGCCACTCTATGGTCTACGCTCGTCACGGAGCTTGCTCTCAGGGCGAGCTGCGCGCGCACGCGGTCTCGATGCAGAGCTTCGCCCATGGCTGGAGGTGGAAACTGGTCGGAGGAAAAAGACCCATGGAACGCGTCCGTGCCGGCCTGCGCCTCGACGGGGGCATCCATGCGGACGCAGGCCAATGCCACGGTCGTCGACCTCCACCTCCCGGACATCGGCCTCATCGGCAGCGTGCCGCCGGGCACGCTCGGGGGCTGCAGGGACTCCAGATCCTCTCGTTGCGTGACAATGCGCGGTATGGACGCCCGGCAGCGTCGCGTGGGCGGTGGCAGCGACGCTGCAGGGGCGGGGCGGGCGAGGCAGTCGGGAGCAGAGGAGGGGCAGAGTGGAATGGGCTGGGTTGGGTGCTTGGGCTAGACAAAAGGGGCTCGGCTAGGACGTGGCGGGCGAGAGCTGGCTGGATCCTAGTTGGACTGACGCGCTGGCGTCCACGTGAGGAAGAGTGGTAAAATGTAAAGATTTTCTCTCTCCGTGCTGATTCTGTAATGCCAAAATAAAGATGAATCTCAAGAGTGATGATTGTTATAATGGTATAAAGTTACAATCCCCTCATCTGGGTGTCATAGTGTATAATTTGCATCTACACCTCGCCAACTTTCTTTTTTTATTGAGAGTCAGTTGTATGCTGTGATGCTGAAGCAGTGAAGCCTATCTGAATCACGACACGAACTCGAACCGATGAGACAGCCTCTGACAACAGGGCCCACACGTCAGCCTCAGCGTGCTAGTAGCAACCACAACGTGCTGCCCCCGTCGCCTCCAGAATTTTAGCGATACCGATTCAGATCGCGGTCGCGGCGGACCCAAAGAGGAACCAACCGAGACGATGGCAGCACAAATTCCCCATCTGCAGATCCCTGCTCCGCCCAAAGGTAAGATTTTTCCGATATCTCTGCACTCAATAGTCCGGATCGATGTTTTTGTTTCGTCAATTTTCCTCAACTTTTTGGCCTCTCTTTTGTCGATCCGCCGGATTCGATTCGATCAGATGGCGGCGGCGTGGGCGGGTGCTGTCGGTGTTGCTCGTCGCAGCGCAGGCGGCGTCGGCGGCGCCGGTGGTGGCGCCAGCGTTCCTCCAGGCCGCCAAGAACGACGGTTGGGTAGCTTTCTTAACTTATCTTTTCCGTCCCTAGCTTGAGATCTCGTGCTAGATATGCTGTTAATGTTGGGATTCTGGTTGCTATGCTTCACTTAGAAAGTAGAAAGCAATTGTGCATGGGTATGCAAACCATTGTCATGACACATGTATTTTCATTTTCTTTTTTCAAGGAATAGTTTCTTTATTTGCTGATTGTTTCGTTATTGCCCTGTGAATAAATGGGAAGATGGTCCAGCCAGTGGCTAATTAGCTCATGTATTTACGGCCTTACTTTGCCTGTCTGCTTCTATGCCATAGAATCATCTTATTGGGAGGAGAACAACTGTTTAGTGCAGATTGATTTGTGAATGCTCACATTGTATCAGATGATTTTTTTCTATTATTTTGGAAAGAAAAAGCATGTTCTTCCAATGTATCAATGAAAAATCAAGATTGAAATTTTAGGCCTAGGGAAACAAAAAAATGAATGGCCTCCTCAAAAGTGGAAAGATTAAGGGAATTTTGTATTTTGATGTGCACAGTGCACACTGCACATTGTGGGATACTATCACTCGGGTGTGAAAACACTGTATGCCCTAATTTTGGCACATGCTGTATGAACTAGGGTTACTTCTGGCCTCTTAATTTTATTGGAGGACCTTTAGCCACTAAATGGCAATGGAACTTGAAGCCATGAATTCAGTTAAACGAGAACGACTAGTTCTTAGCAATGCAGAATTTCTTTTACTAGAGAATTTTACACATGTTAAGCACCATACGTTTCCTACCTAGGTTACATGTCAGTGTCATACATGGTTTCTGATGCTGATGCTGGATGCTTATTCATATACTCTGATGATGTTCCTAATCAATCTTACTCAGTGACATGAGTTCAGTTGCTTGCTGATTAGATCCAGTAATACCTTCCTCAACCTTGTTGTCTTGCCAGTTCCTTTAGTTGCTGACTTGAGAGCCAAACTTACGAGCTCATCTCAAATATTTCTTTTACCTTCAAATTATTAGTTTTAGCAAGAACATGTCAGTTCACTACTCTAAAATTTACTGGCATTCCATCAACCTTACCATCCAGGTTCCGTTCCGATGATGCTAAGGAAGTAGTCCACTATCAGACAGTGTCACCAAAGGGTTTAGCTAAGTCTGTTCTTGAGGAAGGTGGCTGGTCAACTTGATGGTAAGTATCCCCATTGGTGAAAACTTGAGCTCTCACGCGACTTCTTTTAATTTGTCAACTCTTGCATTGAGACAAGTTTAATCAGTTCCCTGATGTCTTTATTTCGTTTTTAGTGTTCAAAGGAGGATGCTCAGAAGAATGTTGATGTTGCCATTGTTTTTCTTGGCTCAAAGGTACTTATTTGATACTCATCTATTTTCTTTTACCACTTTTAAATTATCTGCTTGTGCAAATATATATGAATTAAATAATATTTTAAACTAAATCATTGCTTATACATAAATAAGAAAATTGAAAGTCAATACAAATAGTTTTTTTAATTCCATGAATCCATAAAACTAGCAAATTCTCCAATCTATATGGTGAAGTTATTAATAAGACAGCCATTGCTTCCAGTTTTCACTGACCATTGACCTATTCTTTTTTCCTTAGCTACAATCGTCAGACATATCTAAAGATAAGCAAGTTGATCCAACTTTGGCAGATACATTGAAGGTAATCGTAGGCACTCATTGTTTTCTCTCTTGGTTATTGTTTAACTTAAGCATCAAATTTTAATGGCTTATAATCGCTGTGCTTCTGTCAGCTCTCCTTCACAAGTTCAGAATTTTCCATGGCATTCCCCTATGTTTTCACGTCAGATGATGAGAAATTGGAGAATTCATTGTTGTCTGGCTTTGCTGAGACTGTAACAGTGGTTTTGAAAGAAATCGTGTCACCTACACAGACACATGTACAGTAATTGGTCAATATCTGAGGAAACATCGCAGCATGGATTCTATTCGTGTAAGTTTTTAATATTTTTTTGGTTCTTCTATGCTATATTTGTTCTGTACATTGGCAGCAATCAACCTGTACATTACAGGACTTAGTGACGTCACGGATGGGAAATAACCCAAGTGGACAGACCGATCTGGTTGTCTTCTGCAGTGGTGGTTTTGAGGATTTAGACCCTGCGAAATCAGAATCTTAGGATATTACTACTAGCATTTCTCTTTTACTTTTAACTGTACAGATGAAGCTAATTTAGTTCTATGTCACTTGCAGGAGAGTTGCTTTCTGAGCTGGTCGCCATGCTGAAGAAGTCTGGAGCTAAATATACCATTCTTTATGCTTCTCAACCATCTGGTTTACCGGAGAACCCTTGCAGAGAAGACTAATACTACTAAAGCTGGACGGGCCAAATGTGATGGAGAGTGCCTAGTCAAATCAACTCTTCTTGAAGGAACTTTTGTTGTAAGTAACTTGTATTCTGTTACTGGTTAACTCTATTCTTAAATTTGTGCTCTCCTGTAAAATGATTGTTTGTATATTAGTATACCTTGTATCCTTTCATCATTTTCTCACACTGGTCTACTATGTGCAGGGAATTGTACTTCTTATCATCTTGATATCAGGACTCATGTGCATGATGGGAATTGACACTCCCTCGAGGTTTGAAGCTCCCCAGGAATCTTGATCTCACTTGGACGCAGCATATGGGAGCTCGATGACGCACAAGGAGTATGGGCGACCGATGTTTGTTGGTCTGCACTTGTGGATATTGTTAGTTTCCTTTTTGGACGTGCCCTGTGTATTGACTGAGCCAACTGTTATTCACATTGTGCTCCATTTTTGCTGTAATATTCTACAAGATCTAGCTCAGCTATCGCAAACAAATACATGTGTGAGGCTTGTGTTGTACTTGTAGCAAACATAGCATGCCTCCAGTGTTCTCTGTGAATAACCTGAAAATTTCAGGTAACCAATAAGATGCTACCGTGCATCAAATAAAATGGAATCTTGTTACTATTTGGATCAGAAGTTACTGTGGTTAAACGTGTGTCGTGTCTATATACATCTGGCGCTGTGAATTGTGTCTGTTTCTTCTGTCAACATCTATGGTCTGGGACAGCAATGTCTTTCCGATGCATTGCTCATGAGTAAGGACGAATTAATGGCAGTTTTACACGTCCCAAAAAGGCTTAAAAGCAAAAGAATTCACCACATGGGCAGAGCAAGCACAGCTACAGCAACGGATCGTCTCATTGCTACGGTTCAGATACACATCATGCTTGTTGCAGTAAAGGCACACGACAGCTCATTTCCACTCGATAACAAGCAGACACCAACCAACAAATAAACACTAAGTGTACACCAACCAAGTCCTTACAAGCTTACAAACTTCTGTAGACTCCAGGAACAATAAATAGTAATAGATTGTTCAATCTTACAAAAAGAAAACAACAAACATAGGTTCAAACATAATTATGAAGCCAACTCAAACAAGTTTCACCAGCTAAGACACGAGACGGCAGTTCGGCAGGGTACTACTTGCAAACCGCCCATCATAGTAGTTAAACTTGCGGCCGCTGGCTAGGACTTTACGCTCATATTCGCTAAAACCATCCGGATCACCTGGACACCTCCAATATGGAGGAGGCACTGGCCAGCTGTCATTCAATAGTTTCCCCACAATGTAATGAGGTCAAGTTATGCAAAACATTGTAATTGCAGTCATTAGTAAAGGAATGTCTCATCATACCTGTTCACAAAAACAGTGTCATCTCCATCAACACGGAAACTGTCAATTTCAGCACCAGTCCTATCAAACAAGAATAGATTGAATAGAATATTAGAATATGTTTTACTTAGATAAACAAAATATGCATGCTAACTTATAGCTAGGTACAAATCTAATGAATACTTCAATGATAAGCAATTAAATAGGCAAATGAAATCTGGAAATACCTTTTCTTAAAACAATCCAGGATATCAACAATATCATCACAAAACAGAAACGGGGTGCCCATTTTTGGATCATAAAGTTCATGCCAATAAAATTCCCATCATAATCAACAAGGGGCCCTCCAATCCCGGCCTAGCCAGGTTAGATTGAGAAGTTGTCATTTGTCAAGACAAGTTAAAATCGTGAAAGAGTACGAAAGAAAATTCAACAATACCTTAGTGATACGACATGTAGAGTAATGAAGCTTTTTGCCATCAAATTGACCCGACCAGGAGGGAACCAGTTGCCCACTTGAAGCCATCAAATCATTTGATTTGAAGCAACGCCCAACAGCAGCTACTAACTTAGAAGAACAAATTAGTGACCCGTGTTTAGAAATGGCTAGAGGGACAGCACATAATTCTTGGACACTGACTAAAGCAACATTATATTGCAAATTGTAATGTATATAACGTCCCTTCTCTTCGTCTGTTGCTCGGAAGACGCACTTCAATCTGCAAATGATATAATGAGCTGTCAGCAATATCTTTGGAGAAACAAGGACCACAAATAACTAGGAGCACCAACCCTCAATCCTTCAACAATCTTGTCTCCATCATCATAGGGATAATCAGGATTTCTAACTAAGCTCGCCGAAGTCAGAATAATCTGGCATTCATTGTCTCGGCATTTACCATCCCAGTCAATAAAAATTCCAGAACATGCAAAATACCTTGTATCTCCTGGCACATATTATTTTGATCATTTGCAAGTGATAACCAAATTCAAAAATGAAGTAGAAAGAAGCATTAAACTGAATAATCACCAGTAAATGAAGCAAGGGAGACAACACTTCGACATATCTTTCGACAAAATCTTTTACCAAGTTTCTTCCAGATACCATCTTGGTAAACATCACCAAAAGGCTCTTCGAAAGTATAAACCAATTTCATTCCACCTGGTCAAAGATACGTAGTTGTTACAGGTACTGAAGAACTGCAAAAGGGCATAGTTCAGTTAAGTGAAGTAAAATAGAAAAGAAATGACTTACTGCCAGTGCCAGTTGGCTTGGGATAGCCCACCACTTCTAGATGATCCTTGTTCGGAGCACCTGGCGCCACATGGTATCAATGATTTCTATCCATAGACAATGTGTGCAATAACTAAATAGTGAATGGTGGTCTTGGTATGCCAACCTCAAACCCAGATCTTCAGTGGATGGATTTATATAGACATATACAACAACAACAACAACAAGCCTTTTTTCCCAAGCAAGTTGGGGTAGGCTAGAGATGAAACCCGAAAGAAATAAGTTCAAGGTTCAGGCACATTGATAGCTAGTCTCCAAGCGCTTCTATCCAAAGCTATCTCTTAGAAATATTCCAATCCTTAAGATCTCTCTTAACCGACTCATCCCACGTCAAGTTTAGGTCTACCTCTACCCCTCTTTACATTATCGACCCGCTCAAGAACCCCATTACGCATCGGCGCCTCAGGAGGCCTTCGTTGGACATGTCCAAACCATCTCAGCCGATGCTGGGTAATTTTCTCCTCAATTGGTGACACCCCGACCCTATCCCGAATAACTTCGTTCCGGACTCTATCCCTCCTTGTGTGCCCGCAAAACCACCGCAACATCCGCATCTCTGCTACACTCAGTTGCTGGACATGTCGTCTTTTTGTAGGCCAACATTCAGCACCGTATAACATCGCCGGACGAATTGCTGTCCTATAGATTTGTACTTTTAGCTTTTGTGGCACCCTCTTGTCACAAAGGATGCAGAAACTTGCCGCCATTTCAACCAGCCAGCTGAAATTCTATGCCTAACATCTTCATCAATGTCGCCATCCTTTTGTAGCACCGATCCTAAATACCGAAAAGTATCCTTCTGGACCACCACTTGCCCATCTAGCCTAACGTCTCCCCCCTCATGCCTAGTCGCGCTGAAATCGCACATCATGTACTTCGCTTGGTCCTACTAAGTCTGAACCCTTTCGACTCTAACGTGCGTCTCCACAGCTCTAACTTCCTATTAATCCCTGCCCTACTCTCGTCAACTAGCACCACATCATCAGCAAAGAGCATACACCAAGGGATCTCACCTTGATTTGTGGGTTTCAAATCCATTAGAGTGGCTATTTTTTATGCTGGTTTGCCAAAATCTAACGCAACCCTCCTCCTTTACCCGGGCTTGGGACCGGTTATGCTGAGACGACTCAGGAGGAGAGAGTCTTCCAGTCAGCATAGGCGGAGTTGATTTATATAGACATATGCGTGTAGTAATTTATGTTAACAAAGCACCACACTAATTGCACTATGCAACTTTTAAAAAAAAATAAAATAAGCTAAGTAGGGCAGAATGCTAGTGCAACAATGCTATAACTGATTAGCACTAACAACTAATAGCTACCTCCAGTCCATGTTATCTAGTCGTCCGACTAATCGCGATTAGTCACGATTAGTCGGGCTTATCGGTCCAGTGACCCCGATAAGGGACACCGAGTAGGTCTGGGCGACTAGTTTTCTAGTCGTCCGACTAGTCGTCGACTAGTCGCGATTAGCGCGTCGATCAGGTTGGAAAACGATCAGACTTGAGATTGTTTGTGGGCTGTTTGAGTTGTGGGCCTCGGCCGGTGACGGCTGGCAAGGTGGCCCATTAGGGTTTTAGTATATAGAGGCTGAGACAGAGTTCTAGACAGTTCACAAATCATCTCACACAAGTGAAAATCGACCATCATTGTTGACTTCATGCTTGCTTTTTATTAAGTAATATGCAGTACATATATCATATTGGTCCTGGGACATATAGGACGACTAGGCTCGACTAATCGGCCTGATCGACGACTAGTCGTCTGATCGGTCTCATGGCGACTAGGTCCGACTAGACGATTTGAAAACATGGCCTCCAGTCACTAACACTTGGCAGTTTGACCAAAATCTGGTCAACCTTTAATATCTAATATTTTAATAGAAAATAGTAGGCAAAGTTATACCTCAAAAGCTATACAAAGTCAACAACACCATGGATTTATGGCTAGAGGTTTATATAAGTACAAAAAAAAAGTAATGGGCACCACTCGTAAAAACCTTTACAATGATGAAGGACATTTAAGTGATCTGAGTGGCTCTGTACTCACCTTCAGGTTGTGAGTCCTGTGTATCATCTGTCAGTTCTCCAACCCTGTGGAATGTTACAAAGAAGGTTACAAAAAAAACACATGTGGAAGAACATCAACATACAGCACAACACCTTCAACTTCGGCACAGGAATGTTGTTATGACGGGAGAACATTTAATACTACTACAAAAGACACTTTTTCAGAGAGAGAGAAGACAGCTAAAAATAAAAGGATATTTCAAATTCAATAAGCCTCACATACGAGACAGATTACATCATATCCTCATGCAAGGAATGGGGAAGTGGGATAGGTGAGACCGTGAGAGTGGGTGACCAGTTAGAAGACAAATTTAAATAAGCAAATTGAGAATATTTTAAGGCATACCTCAATTTCTTTAACTCTTTTACCCGTGTCAGAAATGCATTCCTTTCCAGAGATGTCCAGAAATGCTGCAGCCGTTCAATAATCAAACTCGTGGGCAAGAAAAATGATTTTTTCATACTTGGAACAAGGTTCATGCCAACAAACTCCCCATCATAACTAAAAAGAGGGCCACCTTCCCAAACCTGGGATGATATGTGACAAGAAACAAGGGTTAAGGGTTACAAAACAAAATAAAGGGATATGGAACATTTATGTGTCACTGCAATTGTCTTGTGCAAAATTTAACCACATATCTCATTCATAATCCGTATATATACTTATATATACAAAATCTCGTGATACAAAATTCATTGCTAATCTATAATTAATAATGTTTAAATATACTTAGAAATATATAATATCATTCAAATATACTTATGTTATAAAGCTAACAACACCAAATCCATTCAATCTTACTGAACAATTCAGAAGACATTAGCAGCCAAAGTTAGCACAGTGTAGTCAATGCGACATAGTTCAGTGCATATAGTAACAAAAACATATTTCAACTCTGAAAATACAATGGAAGTGTACCTCAGATAATTTACAAGAAGTGAACATAAGATATTCACTTTCATTAGATCCACTCCAGTCACGAGTAAGCTTCCCAGTTATGGCCATTAATTTGCCTGATGTGTCACGCCCTAATGATACTACATCGCAAAAGGGCATAAATTGATTCCAATGATAGAGAAATACGGGACGAACATCAAAGGAGGAATCGATGTGGACAATAGCAATCTCAAGGTCCAAATCAGATTCCTTCAGAAATCCAGTGGCGACTTTTCCTTCATGGCGCACTTCAATCTAAAAGATAAAGCAAAGGAAAGTACAGAATGATCAAAAAATATCTTATGTAAACGAGCAAGATTAGTAACTGATCATTGGCAGCACAAACCTTAAGGTTATTATGGTTTTTGTCTTTATAACTCTCGAAAGCTCGAACCAAACTTGCTGAAGTCAGAAACCTTGTAGCATTCATCATGAATTTTATAGCTATGCCAGAGCACGAAAATAGCACTGTATCCCCTGCACAACATCATAATTTATCATACATGACTAATGATGTTCATACACATATTTTGACAAGTAAAAGAGCATAAGCGCATTATCACCATCTGACAAAGCAAGCGAGACAACACTTTTGGACAATCTCAAAACACCTTCTTTACCCAGGCCACTCCAGATACCTTCATCAGGGTACCAATTTGAGTCACCTAGTAAAGAAAGCAGATCAGCTGTGAATGCTCAAAAGGAGCTGTAAAAATACATTAAAAAAGAAGGACGAACCAGCAGGCAGACCTGAAACCAATGACCTGGTTCTTTTACTCTCATCTGAGCTTCTTATAAGACTATCACCACACCTTTTAGTTGCCAACATCTTTCCAACGCTGAAGCAGAAATAAAGAGAGTCAATGTGGGTCACAAACTAGGCAATGTTGCCAAACTATCACAGAACAACTAATGCAAGTCTTATGTCTGTTGATGCTTGTTGATCCGACAGAAAAGATGTAACAAGGCTAAATCGCCAGCAGTACAGTAAAATATATAGCCTTTACTTTTATAATTTCATAAGGATCAACGTTGAAACATTCATAAACTTTGTACAAAGATAATAGCGAAAGAATTGGCTAAAGGGAAGCTAGATTTCAGACAAGTTAGGATGAGTCGAGGCTGTTAATTGGATTTTCCCGTCCAATTAAAGACAATCCAAAGGTTTCATTGATTCGATCCTCAACTATTTCTCGCGATATCTTCTTAAGAAGTTTTGTTAGGGCATCCATACAGGCCTCTGGTTTAGGCAGGCAACCTGGCAGGTAGACATCCACAAGATAACTTATCAACTCCGCGAACAATATAGGAATTCGTACTAAACATTCCCTGTATCAGCGGTGTTTGGCAACATGTGTTCGGAAGGTGGCCTCAGAGGTGTTTGGCGTGAGTAGGGGAGGCAAACAGGAGGGGAAAGACACCTGGTGGTGGAATGACGAGGTGCAAAGGGCTATTAAGGAGAAGGAGTGTTTCAAGCGCCTCCACCTTGACAAGAGTGCAGCCAACATCGAGGGTTATAAATTAGCGAAGAGGGTTGCAAAGCGAACTGTGAATATAGCAAATGGTAAGGCGTATGATGACCTGTATCAGCGGCTAGGCACGAAAGAAGGGGAGAATGACATTTATAGGATGGCTAGGATTCGCGAGCGGAAGACAAGGGACATCAACCAAATCAAATGCATTAAGGATGGGACAGATTGACTGCTAGAGAAGGATGAGGAGATCATGGATAGATGGAGAGAGTACTTCGACAAGTTGTTTAATGGGGAGTGTGAGAGCCCTACCCTTGAGTTAGATGACTCTTTTGACGATACCAACAGACGTTTTGTGAGGAGAATTCAGGAGGTAGAGATCGGGGAGGCTTTGAAGAGGATGAAGGGAGGTAAATCGATGGGCCCTGATGGTATCCCCATTGAGGTGTGGAGATGCCTAGGAGATAGAGCAATAGTATGGTTAACTAAGCTTTTTAATCTCATTTTTCGGTCAAACAAGATGCCGGAAGAATGGAGGAGAAGTATATTAGTACCTATCTTCAAAAACAAGGATGATGTTCAAAGTTGTACTAACTACCGTGGGATTAAGCTGATGAGCCATACGATGAAGTTTTGGGAGAGGGTTATCGAGCATCGCCTAAGAAGAGTGACAAGTGTGACCCAAAACCAATTTGGGTTCATGCCTGGAAGGTCAACCATGGAGGCGATTTTCTTAATACGACAATTGATGGAGAGATATAGGAAACAGAAGAAGGATTTGCACATGGTCTTCATTGACCTTGAGAAGGCATATGACAAAGTACCGAGAAATATCATGTGGTGGGTCTTGGAGAAGCACAAAGTCCCAACTAAATACATTACCCTCATTAAGGATATGTACAAGGATGCGACGACGTTTGTCCGGACATGTGATGGCAACACCACTGACTTTTCTATTAACATAGGCCTACACCAGGGGTCAGCATTGAGCCCTTATTTATTTGCTTTAGTGATGGATGAGGTCACAATGGATATACAAGGTGAGATCCCTTGGTGTATGCTCTTTGCTGATGATGTGGTGCTAGTTGACGAGAGTAGGGCAGGGGTTAATAGGAAGTTAGAGCTGTGGAGACGCACGTTAGAGTCGAAAGGGTTCAGACTTAGTAGGACCAAGACCGAGTACATGATGTGCGATTTCAGTGCGACTAGGCATGAGGGGGGAGACGTTAGTCTAGATGGACAAGTGGTGGTCCAGAAGGATACTTTTCGGTATTTAGGATCGGTGCTACAAAAGGATGGCGACATTGATGAAGATGTTAGACATAGAATTTTAGCTGGCTGGTTGAAATGGCGGCAAGCTTCTGGCATCCTTTGTGACAAGAGGGTGCCACAAGCTAAAAGGCAAATTCTATATGACAGCAATTCGTCCGGCGATGCTATACGGTGCTGAATGTTGGCCTACAAAAAGGCGACATGTCCAGCAACTGAGTGTAGCAGAGATGCGGATGTTGCGGTGGTTTTGAGGGCACACAAGGAGGGATAGAGTCCGGAACGGAGTTATTCGGGATAGGGTCGGAGTGGCACCAATTGAGGAGAAACTTACCCAGCATCGGCTGAGATAGTTTGGACATGTCCAACGAAGGCCTCCTGAGGCGCCGGTGCGTAATGGGGTTCTTGAGCGGGTCGATAATGTAAAGAGGGGTAGAGGTAGACCTAAACTGACGTGGGATGAGTCGGTTAAGAGAGACCTTAAGAATTGGAATATCTCTAAAGAGATAGCTTTGGATAGAAGCGCTTGGAGACTAGCTATCAATGTGCCTGAACCTTGAACTTATTTCTTTCGGGTTTCATCTCTAGCCTACCCCAACTTGCTTGGGAAAAAAAGGCTAGGTTGTTGTTGTTGTTGTACTAAACATTCCCCCAGTGTATACAGGCAGCTGTAGCAATGACATATTTCAGTTCTGGCATTTGCTCATACAATCACACTAAAGATGGAGCTATTTTCATTATTACCATACCAGCTGTTAAAATCAGTTGCCTAGGACTTATACACAGAAAAGTGATAGAGCCTAAAAAACCATCAATGGATTGCAAGTCCAACCCTCTTGCAAATGAACCACAAAAGACAGAAAAAAGCAAAGTCTCAACTCTCAACAGAATCAAACAGCTAAAAGCAATCCCATGAAGAATCCAAGAAAACAAAGTCCTAGCCTGGTCGGTACGGATCATATTGAGATCTAACAGTAGGAAAACATAGCGGTTTGACCTAGGTTCAGGAAGAACTATAATAAATGCAATTAAGTACAATTGGAAATAAACCACCAAAACTCAAATACCTCAAATGTTGTAGAAGAAAATCAAACTTTTTAATACCCAGAAGGAAGAATTAGTTTAACATGTATGGTATGTTGCACCGATTCCGACACGCGTCGGACACGGCGATTCGCTGTTTCCCTAAAAATGGCGACACGGCTCCATATATATAAATATATAATCATGACACCAAATCTCAGCAAATAGAAAAGAAAAGGGGGGAAAGATAGAAGGGAACGGAATGGTCCAGCCCAACTTAGACCAGCCCAGTCCTTCCCTTATTCCCATTGCAGCCCACTAGAGCTAGGGCTCCATTTTACTCCCGCACACAAACTGCTCATCTCCAACTCCACCCCTTCCTACATGGCCGCCGCCTCACTCAACCTCACCAATGGCGCTCAGCTTGGCCATCTCCCCTCTGAGCGCCCGCTCGTTGCCTCCCTCCGCGCTCTCAACGGGCGAGGACGTGGACCTCGGCAGCTGTGCGACGGCCTCCCTTGTGCTGGTGCAGGGGGGCGACGAGGACAAGTCCCTGCGGCGAGCGCGACGATGGCGGGCGTGCTGGTGCCGTGCCTCCAGCCAGGCTGCGCGCGCGAGGGGGAGGCCCGCACAAGGAAGGCGGGCGTGAAGGATAATGGGGCAGCGGAGGGTTAAGGGAGGGGCAGCTTTGGTGGGCGGCCGTATCGCATAAGTATCGGCTCCGTGTCGCTGAAGTATCGGTTAGCTGTCATGGGCAGTCGGAGGTCTTATGGGCCGGCTGGGCAGGCCCATTAGGGTTAGGTTTAGGGATCAGATTAGGTCTTACTTAGGGGTCAAGGAACCCTCTCTATATAAAGAGAGGAGATATGTCATTCAAGGCAGGAAAGAATTATGAGAAATCAGTCTAGTCCCAATCCCAATTCGTCTCCCCAATCTAGATCCAATCCCATCCTAATCAGCCGTCGCCGTCCAGCTATCTTCCCGGCGGATGTCTACCCCGTTATGAACTAGGTTCATAACAACTGACATTAGCAGAATTATTTATTTTAGAGGTTCGATTATTCGATACTCCTACGACACGTGCCGACGCCGTATCAGTGTCGGACACGCTGTCCGACTCCGACACGTGACTTCAGGGGCGTGTCGGTGTAGCAATCCGGTTCTCTGGAGATCCTAACACAAGGCAGATTCCATTGTAACGAGGATCAATGGGGAGCTGACCTAGATTTGACGGCGGGTGTGTTACCTACTAGATTCATGAAGAATTAATAGACATAGAATCCAACCCAGCAAACCATCTAGCAAAACCCATATCTCAAAGGGGCAACAAAAGCCATCAAACTTTTCAGCACCCAAAAAACAGAGACTGACTTTTACAGATTCGAACCGCTAGAGAAGCAATCCGATGAACCAATAGTGGGTCCAATTGAAGGAGGAGCAAAAAGTATTAGATCGATTTACATGGAACATGAAACAAGGGCTGTCTAGTTGTGTTAAATCTGATGACACAGCCGTGCAAGGGGGAGACCCTGTAACGAGGGCAGGCGGGCCTTTCAGGTGGTCGAATAGGCCGTGCAAGCTGAGTCGGTCCGATGTACAGTATATGGATAATAATATCAAATGGGCAATGGGTCGAAAGTTGGGTTTTTTTAGGTGCCGAAATGCTTTGGACTTGCTTATCCATTGGGCTTGCAAGCGGAGAGATGCTACAATATTGACAGGAAGGCACAAGGCAGATCGGATGGAGGTGGTTTCAAGCCACAGCACCATACATTGGAGAGGGCTGGCAGATTCTTGCAAGCGGATGAAGAAAGGGTTAATTGGGTTTATACCATTATAATTTTCACGCTTTGAAGTTATACTATTACTATTCATCATATTGCAAATATACCATTACAATTTCACATTTCTTGAAGATATGCCATTACTTACCCCTTCGAGGTGTTTATAAAAATATCTAGACAGAAATACCCCCATCATCTATTCATCTTCCTCCTCCCATCACCTCTCTCCGTTGCCATTCCTCAACCAGGATTCGGTGCTTCAGACCTCTCCATTCTCCCTCGCGCTCGCGTCCCTCTCAACGCCTCAGGGTTTAGGGTGAGCACCAATGAGATACTTACAATCAAGCTTGACCAGCCACCTTCCTCAAGAACAGATTTAGCTAAACTCTGAAATGTGAATAGTAATGGTATAACTCTGAAACGTGAAATTGTAATGGTATAAACCCAATTAACCCATGAAGAAATGGCTAGTGGATGGCGCCGGATCAATCCTGGCAGCACCTCTTTCCACAGGCTGAGCTGCTTCCCGCGGCCGGATGGAAAGGATAGCGACACTGCTCCCTGGCGGCGAACAGACTGGAGAGGAGCGGCAAGCGGCAGGTGGAGAGGGGCGGGGGTGGAGCAGCGCTGAAAAGTAATGGAAAATTTATCTCTTTGATGTCACACATTGAACATTGTGGCATAGTATAGCTTGTGCTTGAAATTATTGTATTGTGCCCTTATTTTGGTGCCTAGGCCCTAGAGTATGAGCCTGGGGTTACTTTTGGCTCTTACATTTTCAGGGGCATCTCTGCCATCTAATTGCAATGAAACTTGAAGCCATGATTTCAATTAAACAAAACAATGACTAGTTTTTACCAGTATGGAGTTTCTTTTATCAGAGAATTTTTTACATCCACGCAGTAATACATCTCAATCATTACTCAAGCCTCGCTGTCTAGGTTTGTTTTATCAGAGAATTTTTACATCCATGCTGCACCTGGATTCTGATGTATGTGATAGATGCCATACTTTTCTTTCCAGTACTCTGGTTCCTAATTAGCCATCAGTCTTACTAAGTGATCTAAGTTCAGTTGCTTGCTGACTATATCCAGTGATACCCTGTTCAATTTTGATGTCTAATCAGTCTACTTAGTTGCTGACTTGAGCCAAACTTACTAGCTCATCTTAAATATTTATTTTACCTTCAAATGATTATTTTAGCAAGCACATGTCACTAAGAATTTACCTTCATTCCATGGACCTTTTTCTTGCAGATTCCATTCTGATGCCACTAAGGAAATAGTCCACTATCAGACCCTGTCTCCAAAGAGTTTAGCTAAATCTGTTCTTGAGGAAGGTGGCTGGTCAAGCTTGATTGTAAGTATCTCATTGGTGAAACTTAAGCTCTCATGCAACTTTTCAATTATGAGCTCGTGCATTGAAACAAGTATAATAAGTTCTCTGATGTCATGATTTTATTCTTAGTGTTCAAGGGAGGATGCTCAGAAGAATGTTGATGTTGCCATTGTTTTTATTGGCTCAAAGGTACTTATATAACACTCAGATAATATTTAGTGGTTGAAGTAATCTGCTTGTGCAAATACTATTTGAGTTAAATACATTTTTTTCAAAACTGAAGCAGTGGTTGTGTATAAATACGAAAATTAGAAGTCTGTATTCTGATAGATACTGTTTGTTGATTCCAAATAAATATATAAAACTAACTAGTAAACTCTCCACCTTTAAATCTATATGGTAAAAAATTACTGAGACAGACATTGCTTCTGTTGTCACTGACCATTAACTTGTTCTTTTTTGTCTTAGCTGCAATTGTCAGACATATCTAAACATAAGCAAGTTGATCCAACATTAGCAGATACATTGAAGGTAATCATAAGCACTTGTTTTCTTTTCTCTCAGCTATTGTTTAACTGAAACATCAAATTTTCAATTGCTTATGAAGGACCGGACAGGCGACCAGAGGGGGAGGTGAATGGGAGCCTTCAAAAATTCTCTAAGAGAATAAAGCCTATGTTCCGAAATCAACCCAACGCACCTCTCTTCTAACCGCCAAAGTGACACAAGCCAACTAGTGACGAGCTCACCTTAGGAACGGATAGGAAAAGCTCGATGCAAAGCGGAAGCGAACGCCGAAAGCTCGAGACTAAGCGGAAGCAAAACTCAAGGCAATCTACTCGAGCAACACTATCACAAAAGCTTCACTTAACTAAGGCCGCAAGATTTAATCAACCAAGACATGAAGACATAATTAAATCCTTGGAAATTAAGCTGATCAAAAGCTGAGGTTAATTAACAGTTGCAGACAAATTATACAAAGCTCCCAAGACAAAGCATTTAGTTTAAGCTAAAAAGATCTGACCAATTGCCGAGCAAAAACAAGCAAGCTAATTTACACTAGCTAAAACACGTTTCAATTTACAGGCCAAAACAAACTAGCAATGATTGCATAATCATTGAACATGTAGCATGAAGGGGACATCAAAATTAATTCACCTTGGTTGCTGTCGTTGAGATGCCGAGCATGCACAGTGCTGCTTGGTCTGCTTCGTGCGTCCGTTTGTGCTGCTTGCCCGACGTGGCCTTGTGCTGCTAGCGTGCTGTGTGTGGGCAGCGGCCTGCTCGATCTGGCCTGGAGGAGCGCTGCCTCTCCTGGGATGACTGCTCGCGTCCGGCCTTGTGTGCAGTGCTTGCTGCTGGTTGGGTCCGCCTGCAGCAGGTCCCCCGCGCGGCTCTTGCCTCCCTGCTGGCCTGGGCGGACGTGCTCCGCACGAACTGCTCCCGCCCCTGGGAAGCACCGCCTGCTGCAGAGCGCCTAGCGCCTCCGCCCCTGGCCGAGGGGCCCACGGACGCCGCCGTGCGCCGTGCGAGCTGCCGCTGGCTGGGCTGCGGCCAAGCCTGGCGCCGCCACGCGCAGCACTCCTCTGCGCGCCGCCGGTGGCCGCGCCTTGCGGGCGCCCGCTCCCCCTGCGCAAGAACAAGCAAAAGGGGAACCCGATTCTACCCACAAAACAAACTGAACAAATCAAATCCAACCACGAGTAGAAGAGATTGCCTCCAAATCAAAAGTCCGGACAGCACTAGGAGGCCTCCTTTTCCATGAATTTGAGATAAAAAAACTCAAAAATCCATCTTAATCCCCAACCCTAGGTGGAAAAGAAGAGGGGAAAAAAGAGATAACTGAGAGGGAGAAGAAGGGGGCGACCGGACTGTTCGACCCAGGGCTGGATGACTGCCCATCTCCCTCTTCTTATCCTCTATTGTCCATTTTTTTAATAGAGTCACGGACGGACACGGCGCCTTCACGACTTTGCTTCGCCTCGACGCAAGCTTCGCGATGACGCCACGTGTCCTCCGCCCCCGGTTTTAAGGCTCAAACCGGTCAAACTCGACTCCCCCGGTTTTGAGGCCAAACCGGTCAAACCCTCTCGCACGCCGCCGCACGATGACTCCTCGGTTTTGAGGTCAAACCGGTCAAACCGCCGATGTCGACGCGTATCCGACCTCCCACCGAGCCTTGACGCCTTCGAGTCGTTCGCGCGCGCTCGCCGCACGGGCCGCCTACTTGACTCGCCATCGTCCTCGCCGACTTGGCCGACGCCGTCTTCATCAACATGTACTCTTGCTCTTCCGTGCACCATGTGGACTGCCCATGGCTCCGCACAACTTCCTCGGGTCCCTCGGTCCAGGCCTACTCGCATTGACCCTTCACCGTCTTGGTCCCTCGGCATGAACCTTTCGCTTCTCCGAGCCTACTCGCGTCCATCCTTCACCGCGGTCCTTCAGCATGAATCTTTCGCCTAACCTTCACCACGCGCCGTCGATCGCCATGCCGCATCCTACACCTGCACATCACGAGCCAAGAGATACATCAAATTCACACAATATTGTCAATCACTCATCATCCAAGGGTGACCACCATTGGTCCTCAGTTTATTATAATTATTATGCTTCTACTGGCTTTCCTTCACAAGTTCAGATTTTTCCATGGCATTCCCCTATGTTTCCACATCAGATGATGAGAAATTGGAGAACTCATTGCTATCTGGCTTTGCTGAGAATTGTAACAATGGTTTTGAAAGAAACTATATCACCTACACAGACACGTGTAGTGTAAGTGGTCAAGATCTGGAGAAATATACTAACATGGATGCTATCAATGAAAGTTATTATATATTTTTCTAGTTCTGCTTCTGTTCTATATTTGCTCCCTATTTTGACTGCACATGTGTTGCAGGACTTGGTAAGGTACAGGAGTAGCAACCGAGATGGACAGACTGATCTAATCATCTTCTGTAGTGGTGGTTTCAAGAATTTAGACCCTGCAAAATCAGAAGGTTAGATTAAAGGCTACCAGCATTTTTCTTTCGCTTTTAATTTAACTGCTGAAAGGTAAACTTCTACAATGACTCGGCAGGAGAGTTGCTTTCTCAGCTAATTGCGATGCTGAAGAATTTGGGTGCTAAATACACGATTCTTTATGCTTCTTAACCATCTGGTTTACTGGAGAACCCTTCCAGCGTGCCACTAGGAAGGCATCTTGCAGAGAAGACTAATGATACAAAAACTGGCCGGGGCAAATGTGATGGAGAGTGCCTAGTCAAATCAACTCTTCTGGAAGGAACATTTGTGGTAAGTTGTTACTTGTAGTCTGTTTCATTACTTGTTACTAGTTCTATTCTGAAAGTGGGCTTACGTGTAGATTGATTGTTGCATATCAGTGTACCTTGAATACTTGCATTATATTCTCACACTTGTCTACTATGTCACAGAGAATAGTGCTTCTTATCATCTTGATATAAGGACTCGTGTGCATGATGGGAATTGATACTCCCTCGGTTTGAAGCTCCCCATGAATCTTGATCTCACTTTGACGGAGGATATGGGAGCGCTCGATGAAGCAGAAAAAGTATGATCACCGATGTTTGTTGGTCTGCACTTGTGGATATTGTTAGTTTCCTCTTTGGAAGTGCCTAGTGTATTTTATTGAGGCAACTGTTATTTACATTGTCCTCAATTTTTTGCTGTAATGTTCTACGGAGATCTAGATGAGACTAGAAAAATGCAACGCTGTTGGCGCCTTGAGAGGCCCGTCCCCGACATATATAATCATGTTCATGATCTAGCAAAATAGTGTGTAAACGAAATATTTACAATTGCCAATAGAATACGTGGAACCAATGATTTAGCATTACATTAGCTGTAGCACATGGAGCACTGGGATGATGCACGTAAAAGGTCTTTCCTTGCTCTTCCGTCCTTAGCACTTTTGCTTGCTTTTTCATTGCTGTTGTGCTACATTTTCTTGCTCTTTTGTTTGACCAACATTGTCATAGCTTACATCAGTTTTAAGCCTCTGCCGCCACTTGTTCAATACGTAATACACACGGTGGGTAGAAGTACTCGATCATGTAGCAGCACACGCCAATAGATGATGCATCATGCCATGCTTGCTATCTATGATAGATTGTTACCGGCAGGTTTGATACTGGTCTGAAAATGACGTGTAGAGAGAGATAAAAGCAAAATTGTCAACATGCATGCTCTAGATTTCGCATGGTCGGTGCTGACGACGAAATTTTAGCCATACGCAGGGCGCCAGATAAGCGCATGCATGTTAGGTTCTGAGAACCATGCCGGATCGGAAGAGTAGCCTGCAAATAAAAACATGAAGTAAGCAGGACACACTTTTGTTGCACAGGGACAAAGCATAGACCCCCTTTTGTTGCACAAAAGATGCCAAAATGCTGGCACATAAAGGCCTCGCTCCTAGCTGGCTCGTTAATCTTTTCCTCTCAGCTTACACACTTTTCAACCATATGCAGTAGTGCAATAACGTACATAATGCAAGCTGGATGTCATGGTTTTAATTTCAGTTAATATATATACTGCTTTATTTGTAGTCATCCCATCATGTCTCAGGTAACAGCTCTGATATAATATTTGTTTAGGCCTCTCTTTCTTCAGACGTTACAAGTAATTCTGTGATGACATCTATGATGAGTATAATCATTGTGTAACCTTCACATGATTTCCCATGACAGCATTTGCATAACTGCGTGGCTTATGTGGAAACACATTTGTGTGTACAGCACATTTATGACCAAAAAGATCGAATTGTTGCAATAATAATTGACTTACAAATGATTAGGTTATGATGCATCATATCTAGTTCATCAGGTGAACTGCTGAAGTCACATGAAGAGTAGTATAGTTCGGTGCAATTCCAAGCTAAGATGTGGATCATCCATGCTGAATATAAGCTGTCATGCATGTGGATCTAGCTATGCGCTTTCTGTGGTTTGCTTGCCCCTTCATTTCTGTAAAGCTAATGAAGATTTTTTTTTTCAAGTGAAGAAGCTAATGGAGATAGCATGCATGCAGTTGATTGATAAATGGAGCGTGACATCACCATGTGGACCCTGCATGCGAGCGCCGTCCAACGTGCTGTACCGACCTGTCTGCACGTGATTTCCTGACATACATGCTTAGCTTGCACCAACCTGTACATCAACATCAAGGCCACTCCGATCCTGACTTGTGCGCCAAGATTACAAGGCTTCATTCATATCTTTAATTAGTTAGTGACAAACTGATCTGGTTTTCTTCCGATCCGTTCTAATTAATATATACATAGCAACAGAAATTTGAGCCTAGCTAGCTTTCTACAATCCCTCATAGAAGCTAGTATCCCAAAATTATAATTAACCTGCATTTCTGTACCATTATTTTGGTACCTCAAGGCCTATAGAAAAGGCCAATCGTATAGCATCAGGTTTCGAGAAATAATTCATTACAAGTACAAAAAAAAGATAATAATTTGCGTTCTTCCACTATATTTTGGTTAAGTATAAAAGATACATACATCTGGTAGCGACATCAAAATAAATTGTAGCAAGTTCAAAAACTATGTGTCATATATATGCATAAAAATATCGGCACCACCAAGGAACAAATTCTCACCAACAAACTTTATAAACACTGTCCTGTTTCATCACCTAAATCAAACATCAAGATCTCTCTCAGTTTACGAGCTAATTAATGAATTAAGCAACCAACTAAACTGCCACAAAACTCCTATATATGACGATCAGTAAACAACTAGTATCCATTTAGTAGCGCACTGGTGGAGTACCCAAGTTCTTAGTAGCCGCTGGTCCAATAGCAGCAGTACTATCACCGTAGTTGTTGCCTAATAACTTCTGCTGCGGCACACCTTGAGAATTATGCTGTAAAGTTCCGGTCACCGACGAACTCGGCAAACCACCAGCGAAATAATTTCCTCCTAGAGCTTTCGCCACCATTGCCCGGTGATGCAAGTTGTAGCTTCCCATTGCTTGATTATGGTCTGCGTTAAGCATGTTCCACAAGAAGGAGCTGTAACTGCTACTGTTGTTTGTTGAAGCTGCTGAATTGGCCAAGGCCACCTGCTGGTGCAGGTTGTAGATTGTTGCGTCGTTGAAGCCGTAGTTAGGAAGGTCGACGAAGCTACTCGTAGTCGTCGTCGTCGCTCCGGCGGCGGAGGAGGAAATTGAGTGGTAGTCAGCGTTGTGCGGCGGCGCGGCGTTGATGGTCGTCGTGCTTGGCAAGCTTGCGGCGGAGTTGAAGTACATGGGGTTGATCATGGAGTCCAGAAACTCATCTCCTTCGCCGGCGTCATCCGAAACCACCGAGCTGACGTTGGGCGTCCCGGCGGAGCACTCCTCGGCGGGCTTCTTGATACTGGCTTCTCCGTTCTTGTGGTGCACCTTGCACACGACCCATTCATCCTGAACATAACATTTTTTTTAAAAAAAAACAATTAACTCACACATTAAACTGATACAAAGTTGCATTTTTTAAACATGTACAAGCAAGTAATGTTCTTCAAGTATTATTGTACCTTGGGATTGAAGCGTAGGTTTGCGTTGTTGTGCCTGGATTTGCCCTCGAGGCGGAACTCGTGCATCACCCAGTTGGTCTTGGATCCCCTTGGAGCCCTGCCCATGTAGAACACCAGCGTCTTCTTCATCCCCACAAGCTCACGGCCTGCACCTCCAGCAGCAGCAGGCTTGAAGATCTCCCTGTCCTTGCCGGTGGCCTTCCAGTAGCCCTCCTTGGTGGCGCGGTTGGTGCGCATGCCCGTCGGGTATTTCATGCCCTTGTGGCAGAAGAAGTACCACTCCTTCTCCCCCATCTTCGCCTTGCCTGTTGTTGTTTGTAGATCAACATTCATGGGGAAAACATCCATTAATTAGCTCAAAAATTCTGCTTAGCTTTCTGCATCAACATGTATGTGGTGGTGCAATTGAAGAAAAGGGATCAGAAAAGGCCAGTGACTTACTTGGGAGATCCCATGGCTCGCACTTGTTGAGGTCCACCTCACCGATGGCTCGCGGGTCGAAGCTAGGGTTCAGAAACTTCTGCAGGAGATAGCTTGTGATGACCTCCTCGTCTGTGGGATGGAACCTGAACCCGGGAGGCAGGAACAGGTCGCCTCCTTGCTCTGATTTGATACTACTCTCCACCATGATCGATCTGAACTGCAGCTTCACTAGGAACAACAGGAGAGAAACCAAGATCTCAGAGGAAAAAGGAAGAGAGAAGCTAAGCTTGGGGAAGCTTGTGAACGCAAGAAAGGTGGGGAATCAATAGAAAGGGGATAGAGAGAGGAAGAAGCCAAGTTTTATAGTGGCGTGTGTGAGAGGTGAGACCTGATCTTGCTCTGGAAGAGCCCAGCCTCCTTTGGCTTGCCTAGTAAGGAAGTCTTCAGTCTTCACTCGGTTTTGATTAGGACAACATAAAAAATGCATCAATTAGCTAGATGAAAATAATAATTACCTTCCCTACGTGGCCATCAAATCTGAATTAAGAGGTGTCATCAGAGGCCTAGACGCATAGTATATGGTAATTTATTTTGGCTTTCAATTTTTTTGTTTTTTGTTTACTGTGACGTGAGTGACAGCTATTTACAGCTAGGGGCACTACTAACCGTCGGAAGGCTTCTGAGGTAAGCCACTTGATTTTTTTAAAAACAATCATATAAACTTTGCTGTAAATAAAAGAATACGCACATTCTATTATTATGCACGCTAGCTGTATTTACGGATCAACTGATGATTTGTAATGACAAATCTACAGAATTCCTCAGCTTGCCATTGGTGATGTGATTCATGCTCTGGACTCTCCGGTTATGCTTAGAGCTATGGTTTTGGATTGAGTTCGGGATTTGGGATTTTTTATGTGGCTTTCGGGTCCTACATCTTATAGGGCACAAACCATAAACCAGAGCACTATATGTCTAGGTCATGTGGCCTGGTTTAGATGCAAAATTTAAAATTTCAAAACTATCACATCGAATGTGTGCGGCACATGCATGGAGTATTAAATCTAGACGAAATAAAAAAACTAATTGCATAGCTTGCTTGTAAATTACGAGACGAATCCAATGAGTCTAATTAGGCCATGATTAGACAATAAATTGCTACAGTACAAATACAATAAATATGTGCTAATGATGGACTAATTAGTCTTAATAAATTCGTCTCGTAGTTTATAGACGAGTTCTGCAATTAGTTTTGTGATAGTCTATGTTTAATATTTTAAATGTGAAAAGATTCCTTTTCAAAAACTTTACACATGAAGCAACTAAACAAGGCCACACACAGATATTTAAAATTTGATAATTTCACATATATTAATATCCATTACCGGTACGAGATGTTGATTTCTAATTGATTACAGGTTTGTGCTCCTAGGGTTGGGTTTCTTGGCAATTGCCATCTCTTTTGACAAACTGAGCACGTCGCCATCAGCCCGCATTCATATGGACAAACATGCATGGATGGATCCATTCTTTGCCAATAGGTGCTTACATTATTTTATTTTTTGTATATGCCTTGTGAATTTCTCTTCCTTTTCTTTGGTATACAACCCATGTTGATGCATGTATTTATTTGTTTTTTTCCGCTTCAGATCAACCACCCACTGTGCATGTACACAATACTATATAATTTGTAGGTGAGCAAGTGAAAGCTAGTTACTCCCTCCGTCTCAAAATATAAACATTTATCGACTTCTGTGATTCACCTTTGACCATTCGTCTTATTCGAAAATTTTGTGAAAATTTTATTTATTTTGTTATGACATGTTTTATCATAATATATATTTTAAGTATATCATAATTATTTTTACATTTTCATAATTTTTTGAATAAGACAAATGATCAAACGTGATCAGCAAAAGTCAACAAACACTTATATTCTGGACGGAGGGAGTAGTTGGCAGCAGCTGCTGACAAAAATACATGACTGGTTGAATGGTCAGAGAGATCGTCGAATGACGGCTAGCTGTTCACACCACCATATGCTGATGGAACAGGATTGAACAATCGATATTGCATTGGTCAGCCGTACGTCCAGCATGGGGTTCTGGAACCTGACAGCGTCTCCGATCCATTTATAGGGCACGTGCATGCATGCTGCCTCCAGAGCAGAGTGCACGCACCGTCAAGCTCCAGATGATCTGGCTCACTGGCCAGCCGGCCGGTGGTGATGGTGGCATAGATTCGGTGTGGCCCGGAGTTCAAAGCCGATCTTGACCATCCAGCTAGGCAAACTAACTGATGATGATAAAAATGGGTTTCTCCAAAGTTGGCACAGTTTTTGCTGACTTCACGTGCCAAAAAAAAAGTGAAACATAATACTGACAGACAAATTAGGAAGAGGGAATAATTAAGATCATGCTTTTGGTAACAGAGGCCTACGTACTAGGAAAAAAAATATAAACCTGCTAAGAATTCTTCTTCCATAGACACCTGAGCTGACATGAGCAACAATATATTGTTAGCTGTTAGTATCATGTTAAACTTATCCATGCAGGTTTAATTTATCTTTGAAGTATTATATGTGTCGGTGTCCCGACCCGGGGGCCGGATCCCAACTAGTGAATGCCGCGTATTTCCTTGTCCCAGATGATGATGCAAGAGACAACACAGTAACGCACGATTTATCTTGGTTCCGGCCGCGGGGCCGTACGTCCAGCAAAGGGGGTGTGCGAAGGCACTGTATTATCTTGCACCCGGTGTGCTTGTAGTAGGGTACAAGCAAGGCGAGAGAGGGAGGAAGGCTCCCAAGTCTCTGCTAGAAGAGGGGTTGAAGGTGGCGAATAGGGATGCCGGAGCGTAAGCGATGATGGATCTCGTCCGGAAGCGTCTCGGCGTCCCGTCCAAAGGAAGCCCGCCTCCTCCTTTTATAGTCACAAGAAGGGGCGGCATACATGAGTGGGTGCGTGGAAGTCGTCGTTTCCCCAGAATCGCGGGGTACAGTGGTCGGATACTGTAGAAAGTACACTGTGGGGCATGGCGTTGGGCGTGGCAGCTGTCGTGGATATCGTCCTTGGTCTTGCGGAGATCGTGCCGACGTCCTGCCAGTCCTTGCGGGCGGCGTGGTCGTCGTTGTTGGAGGTACGGTCTTCCGTATGTGGCGCGGTGGCGTTCGGTGGGCCCCGCAGGTCAAAGTCTTGCGTGCACCAGCGGGGGTGGGGCACGCGGCGGTCCTGAACCCCCTGGACGAGTGCAGGCGCGTGCACCAGGAAGTCTGGGAGACACGTGGAGGTCCCGGACCCCTCGAGGGGGGTCCGGGACTCCGGCTGCGGGTGATGGGCATCCTTCTTCGAGGGGCCCGTGGCGACACCGGACCCCCTCCAGAGCAGGAGGTGGGCACGGTGCAGTCTTCGAGGGGCGGCACGGTGCCTCGGGCCCGAAGAAGCGCCACGAGGAAGCGGAGCATGAGTGCTCGATCCGGGTAAGTAAACTTGGGTTTCGTTTTTGTTGCGTGTTTGGTGGATTTCTCGATCCTGTTGTCCTCAACTTGTGTTCCTTGATGTGGCCGGCCCTGCCGTCGCCAAGGATGCGGTGTTGCCCCCCGGCTAAGGCCCTCAAGACCGGGGCACGCAGCACGCCGCACACGGCGCCGCAGCCCCTGCCCTGCCGTGGACCTCGTGGCGGAGGCGGCGAAGCTGCGGGCGGCCGTGGCTCGAGGGGTCCAGGCGGCCTAGCAAGCCCGA
>NW_024376712.1:0-29810 GCF_016808335.1 Panicum virgatum
GCGAAAAATTCCGATGCGACCTCGATGGCAGAGAACTTTTGGTTAATGTGCACTAGTTTCAGGCCTGTTTGCACCAAATGCTTCGTGCAGTAACGAAACAATCCAAAATGCAACCAAAACACTGACGAAATCCAGCCATACATGAGTGATTAGGGTCCAATGGAAATGGGGTCGGGTGAATTCGTTACGAAAAAATTCCAAAAACGACTTCATGGCACAAACTTGTGCATTAATTGCACCTAGTTTCAACCAGTTTTGCACCGAGTTTCGTGTAGTAATGAAACATTGCCAAATGGACCCAAACACTACAAGGACGGCACCAAAAACATGAAGTTTATGGTCAAATGGGGTGGATCGGGTCGTTCATTGCGAAAATTCCGATGCGATTTTCATGGTCACGAACTTGTGCATTTAATTGCACCAGTGTCAACTCGTTTGCACCGGAGTTTCGTGTAGTAACGAAATATTGCCCAAATACACCCAAAGCACTATGAGACGCACACAAACATGAGTTTAGGGTCAATGGGGGTGGATTGGGTGTGTTCGTTGCGAAAAATTCCGATGCGACTTCATGGCACGAACTTCTGCATTAATTGCACCTGTTCTAACCCGTTTTGCACTGGAGTTCGTGTAGTAACGAAATATTGCCAAATGCACCCAAATACTACAAGACGCACCAAAACATGAGTTTAGGGTCCAATGGGGTGGATTGGGTGCGTTCGCTTGCGGAAAAATTCCGATGCAACTTTGTGGCAAGAACTTTTGCATTAATTGCACTAGTTCAGCCTGTTTTGCAACAAGCTTCGTGCAGTAACGAAACAATCCAAAATGCAACCAAACACTAGAAATGCAGCAATACATGAGTTTAGGGTCCAATGGAGTGGGTCGGGTGCATTCGTTGCGAAAAAATTCCAAACGACTTCATGGCACAAACTTGTGCATTAATTGCACCAGTTCAACCCATTTTGCACCGAGTTTCGTGTAGTAATGAAACATTGCCAAATGGACCCAAACACTACGAGACGCACAAAAACATGAGTTTATGGTCCAATGGGATGGATCGGGTCCGTTCATTGCGAAAAATTCCGATGTGATTTCATGGAATGAACTTGTGCATTAATTGCACCAGTTCAACCCGTTTTGCACCGAGTTTTGTGTAGTAACGAAATATTGCCAAATACACCCAAACACTACGAGAAACACACAAACCTGAGTTTAGGGTCCAATGGGGTGGATTGGGTGCGTTCGTTGCGAAAAATTCCAATGCGACTTCATGGCACGAACTTCTGCATTAATTGCACCTGTTCAACCCGTTTTGCACCGAGTTTCGTGTAGTAACGAAATATTGCCAAATGCACCCAAATACTACAAGACGCACCAAAACATGAGTTTAGTGTCCAATGGGGTGGATTGGGTGCGTTCGTTGCGGAAAATTCCGATGCGACTTCGTGGCAAGAACTTTTGCGTTAATTGCACTAGTTCAGCCTGTTTTGCACCAAGCTTCGTGCAGTAACGAAACAATCCAAAATGCAACCAAACACTACGAAATCCAGCAATACATGAGTTTAGGGTCCAATGGAATGGGTCGGGTGAATTCGTTGCGAAAAATTCCAAAACGACTTCATGGCACAAACTTGTGCATTAATTGCACCAGTTCAACCCATTTTGCACCGAGTTTCGTGTAGTAATGAAACATTGCCAAATGGACCCAAACACTACGAGACGCACAAAAACATGAGTTTATGGTCCAATGGGATGGATCGGGTCCGTTCATTGCGAAAAATTCCGATTGCATTTCATGGCACGAACTTGTGCATTAATTGCACCAGTTCAACCCATTTTGCACTGAGTTTCGTGTAGTAACTGAAATATTGCCAAATACACCCAAACACTACGAGACGCACAAACATGAGTTTAGGGTCCAATGGGGTGGATTGGGTGCGTTCGTTGCGAAAAATTCCAATGCGACTTCATGGCACGAACTTCTGCATTAATTGCACCTGTTCAACCCGTTTTGCACCGAGTTTCGTGTAGTAACGAAATATTGCCAAATGCACCCAAATACTACAAGACGCACCAAAACATGAGTTTAGTGTCCAATGGGGTGGATTGGGTGCGTTCGTTGCGGAAAATTCCGATGCGACTTCGTGGCAAGAACTTTTGCGTTAATTGCACTAGTTCAGCCTGTTTTGCACCAAGCTTCGTGCAGTAACGAAACAATCCAAAATGCAACCAAACACTACGAAATGCCAGCAATACATGAGTTTAGGGTCCAATGGAAGTGGGTCGGGTGAATTCGTTGCGAAAAATTCCAAAACGACTTCATGGCACAAACTTGTGCATTAATTGCACCAGTTCAACCCATTTTGCACCGAGTTTCGTGTAGTAATGAAACATTGCCAAATGGACCCAAACACTACGAGACGCACCAAAACATGAGTTTATGGTCCAATGGGGTGGATCGGGTCCGTTCATTGCGAAAAATTCCGATGCGATTTCATGGCACGAACTTGTGCATTAATTGCACCAGTTCAACCCATTTTGCACCGAGTTTCGTGTAGTAACGAAATATTGCCAAATACACCCAAACACTACGAGAAACACACAAACCTGAGTTTAGGGTCCAATGGGGTGGATTGGGTGCGTTCGTTGCGAAAAATTCCAATGCGACTTCATGGCACGAACTTCTGCATTAATTGCACCTGTTCAACCCAGTTTTGCACCGAGTTTCGTGTAGTAACGAAATATTGCCAAATGCACCCAAATACTACAAGACGCACCAAAACATGAGTTTAGTGTCCAATGGGGTGGATTGGGTGCGTTCGTTGCGGAAAAATTCCGATGCGACTTCGTGGCAAGAACTTTTGCGTTAATTGCACTAGTTCAGCCTGTTTTGCACCAAGCTTCGTGCAGTAACGAAACAATCCAAAATGCAACCAAACACTACGAAATCCAGCAATACATGAGTTTAGGGTCCAATGGAATGGGTCGGGTGAATTCGTTGCGAAAAATTCCAAAACGACTTCATGGCACAAACTTGTGCATTAATTGCACCAGTTCAACCCGTTTTGCACCGAGTTTCGTGTAGTAATGAAACATTGCCAAATGGACCCAAACACTACGAGGCGCACCAAAACATGAGTTTATGGTCAAATGGGGTGGATCGGGTCCGTTCATTGCGAAAAATTCCGATGCGATTTCAGGGCACGAACTTGTGCTTTAATTGCACCAGTTCAACTCGTTTTGCACCGAGTTTCGTGTAGAAACGAAATATTGCCAAATACACCAAACACTATGAGACGCACACAAACATGAGTTTAGGGTCCAATGGGGGTGGATTGGGTGTGTTCGTTGTGAAAAATTCCGATGCGACTTCATGGCACGAACTTCTGCATTAATTGCACCTGTTCTAACCCGTTTTGCATGGAGTTCTTGTAGTAACGAAATATTGCCAAATGCACCCAAATACTACAAGACGCACCAAAACATGAGTTTAGGGTCCAATGGGGTGGATCGGGTGCGTTCGTTGCGAAAAATTCCGATGCAACTTTGTGGCAAGAACTTTTGCATTAATTGCACCAGTTCAGCCTGTTTTGCAACAAGCTTCGTGCAGTAACGAAACAATCCAAAATGCAACCAAACACTATGAAATGCAGCAATACATGAGTTTAGGGTCCAATGGAGTGGGTCGGGTGCATTCGTTGCGAAAAAATTCCAAAACGACTTCATGGCACAAACTTGTGCATTAATTGCACCAGTTCAACCCATTTTGCACCGAGTTTCGTGTAGTAATGAAACATTGCCAAATGGACCCAAACACTACGAGACGCACAAAAACATGAGTTTATGGTCCAATGGGATGGATCGGGTCCGTTCATTGCGAAAAATTCCGATGTGATTTCATGGAATGAACTTGTGCATTAATTGCACCAGTTCAACCCGTTTTGCACCGAGTTTCGTGTAGTAACGAAATATTGCCAAATACACCCAAACACTACGAGAAACACACAAACCTGAGTTTAGGGTCCAATGGGGTGGATTGGGTGCGTTTCGTTGCGAAAAATTCCAATGCGACTTCATGGCACGAACTTCTGCATTAATTGCACCTGTTCAACCCGTTTTGCACCGAGTTTCGTGTAGTAACGAAATATTGCCAAATGCACCCAAATACTACAAGACGCACCAAAACATGAGTTTAGTGTCCAATGGGGTGGATTGGGTGCGTTCGTTGCGGAAAATTCCGATGCGACTTCGTGGCAAGAACTTTTGCGTTAATTGCACTAGTTCAGCCTGTTTTGCACCAAGCTTCGTGCAGTAACGAAACAATCCAAAATGCAACCAAACACTACGAAATCCAGCAATACATGAGTTTAGGGTCCAATGGAATGGGTCGGGTGAATTCGTTGCGAAAAATTCCAAAACGACTTCATGGCACAAACTTGTGCATTAATTGCACCAGTTCAACCCATTTTGCACCGAGTTTCGTGTAGTAATGAAACATTGCCAAATGGACCCAAACACTACGAGACGCACAAAAACATGAGTTTATGGTCCAATGGGATGGATCGGGTCCGTTCATTGCGAAAAATTCCGATGTGATTTCATGGAATGAACTTGTGCATTAATTGCACCAGTTCAACCCAGTTTTGCACCTGAGTTTCGTGTAGTAACGAAATATTGCCAAATACACCCAAACACTACGAGAAACACACAAACCTGAGTTTAGGGTCCAATGGGGTGGATTGGGTGCGTTCGTTGCGAAAAATTCCAATGCGACTTCATGGCACGAACTTCTGCATTAATTGCACCTGTTCAACCCGTTTTGCACCGAGTTTCGTGTAGTAACGAAATATTGCCAAATGCACCCAAATACTACAAGACGCACCAAAACATGAGTTTAGTGTCCAATGGGGTGGATTGGGTGCGTTCGTTGCGGAAAATTCCGATGCGACTTCGTGGCAAGAACTTTTGCGTTAATTGCACTAGTTCAGCCTGTTTTGCACCAAGCTTCGTGCAGTAACGAAACAATCCAAAATGCAACCAAACACTACGAAATCCAGCAATACATGAGTTTAGGGTCCAATGGAGTGGGTCGGGTGAATTCGTTGCGAAAAATTCCAAAACGACTTCATGGCACAAACTTGTGCATTAATTGCACCAGTTCAACCCATTTTGCACCGAGTTTCGTGTAGTAATGAAACATTGCCAAATGGACCCAAACACTACGAGACGCACAAAAACATGAGTTTATGGTCCAATGGGGTGGATCGGGTCCGTTCATTGCGAAAAATTCCGATGCGATTTCATGGCACGAACTTGTGCATTAATTGCACCAGTTCAACCCGTTTTGCACCTGAGTTTCGTGTAGTAATGAAATATTGCCAAATACACCAAACACTACGAGACGCACACAAACATGAGTTTAGGGTCCAATGGGGTGGATTGGGTGTGTTCGTTGCGAAAAATTCCAATGCGACTTCATGGCACGAACTTCTGCATTAATTGCACCTGTTCAACCCGTTTTGCACCGAGTTTCGTGTAGTAACGAAATATTGCCAAATGCACCCAAATACTACAAGACGCACCAAAACATGAGTTTAGTGTCCAATGGGGTGGATTGGGTGCGTTCTTGCGGAAAATTCCGATGCGACTTCGTGGCAAGAACTTTTGCGTTAATTGCACTAGTTCAAGCCTGTTTTGCACCAAGCTTCGTGCAGTAACGAAACAATCCAAAATGCAACAAACACTACGAAATCAGCAATACATGAGTTTAGGGTCCCAATGGAGTGGGTCGGGTGCACTCGTGGCGAAAATTCCAAAAACGACTTCATGGCACAAACTGTGCATTAATTGCACCAGTTCAAACCCTTTTTGCACCGAGTTTCGTGTAGTAATGAAACATTGCCAAATGGACCCAAACACTACGAGGCGCACCAAAACATGAGTTTATGGTCAAATGGGGTGGATCGGGTCCGTTCATTGCGAAAAATTCCGATGCGATTTCATGGCACGAACTTGTGCTTATTGCAACCAGTTCAACCGCTTTTGCACCGAGTTTCGTGTAGTAACGAAATATTGCCAAATACACCCAAACACTACGAGAAACACACAAACCTGAGTTTAGGGTCCAATGGGGTGGATTGGGTGCGTTCGTTGCGAAAAATTCCAATGCGACTTCATGGCACGAACTTCTGCATTAATTGCACCTGTTCAACCCGTTTTGCACCGAGTTTCGTGTAGTAACGAAATATTGCCAAATGCACCCAAATACTACAAGACGCACCAAAACATGAGTTTAGTGTCCAATGGGGTGGATTGGGTGCGTTCGTTGCGGAAAATTCCGATGCGACTTCGTGGCAAGAACTTTTGCGTTAATTGCACTAGTTCAGCCTGTTTTGCACCAAGCTTCGTGCAGTAACGAAACAATCCAAAATGCAACCAAACACTACGAAATCCAGCAATACATGAGTTTAGGGTCCAATGGAATGGGTCGGGTGAATTCGTTGCGAAAAATTCCAAAACGACTTCATGGCACAAACTTGTGCATTAATTGCACCAGTTCAACCCATTTTGCACCGAGTTTCGTGTAGTAATGAAACATTGCCAAATGGACCCAAACACTACGAGGCGCACCAAAACACGAGTTTATGGTCAAATGGGGTGGATCGGGTCCGTTCATTGCGAAAAATTCCGATGCGATTTCAGGGCACGAACTTGTGCTTTAATTGCACCAGTTCAACTCGTTTTGCACCGAGTTTCGTGTAGAAACGAAATATTGCCAAATACAACCAAACACTATGAGACGCACACAAACATGAGTTTAGGGTCCAATGGGGGTGGATTGGGTGTGTTCGTTGTGAAAAATTCCGATGCGACTTCATGGCACGAACTTCTGCATTAATTGCACCTGTTCTACCCGTTTTGCATGGAGTTCTTGTAGTAACGAAATATTGCCAAATGCACCCAAATACTACAAGACGCACCAAAACATGAGTTTAGGGTCCAATGGGGTGGATCGGGTGCGTTCGCTGCGAAAAATTCCGATGCAACTTTGTGGCAAGAACTTTTGCATTAATTGCACCAGTTCAGCCTGTTTTGCAACAAGCTTCGTGCAGTACCGAAACAATCCAAAATGCAACCAAACACTATGAAATGCAGCAATACATGAGTTTAGGGTCCAATGGAGTGGGTCGGGTGCATTCGTTGCAAAAAATTCCAAAACGACTTCATGGCACAAACTTGTGCATTAATTGCACCAGTTCAACCCATTTTGCACCGAGTTTCGTGTAGTAATGAAACATTGCCAAATGGACCCAAACACTACGAGACGCACAAAAACATGAGTTTATGGTCCAATGGGATGGATCGGGTCCGTTCATTGCGAAAAATTCCGATGTGATTTCATGGAATGAACTTGTGCATTAATTGCACCAGTTCAACCCGTTTTGCACCGAGTTTCGTGTAGTAACGAAATATTGCCAAATACACCCAAACACTACGAGAAACACACAAACCTGAGTTTAGGGTCCAATGGGGTGGATTGGGTGCGTTCGTTGCGAAAAATTCCAATGCGACTTCATGGCACGAACTTCTGCATTAATTGCACCTGTTCAACCCGTTTTGCACCGAGTTTCGTGTAGTAACGAAATATTGCCAAATGCACCCAAATACTACAAGACGCACCAAAACATGAGTTTAGTGTCCAATGGGGTGGATTGGGTGCGTTCGTTGCGGAAAATTCCGATGCGACTTCGTGGCAAGAACTTTTGCGTTAATTGCACTAGTTCAGCCTGTTTTGCACCAAGCTTCGTGCAGTAACGAAACAATCCAAAATGCAACCAAACACTACGAAATCCAGCAATACATGAGTTTAGGGTCCAATGGAATGGGTCGGGTGAATTCGTTGCGAAAAATTCCAAAACGACTTCATGGCACAAACTTGTGCATTAATTGCACCAGTTCAACCCATTTTGCACCGAGTTTCGTGTAGTAATGAAACATTGCCAAATGGACCCAAACACTACGAGACGCACAAAAACATGAGTTTATGGTCCAATGGGATGGATCGGGTCCGTTCATTGCGAAAAATTCCGATGTGATTTCATGGCACGAACTTGTGCATTAATTGCACCAGTTCAACCCAGTTTTGCACTGAGTTTCGTGTAGTAACGAAATATTGCCAAATACACCCAAACACTACGAGAAACACACAAACCTGAGTTTAGGGTCCAATGGGGTGGATTGGGTGCGTTCGTTGCGAAAAATTCCAATGCGACTTCATGGCACGAACTTCTGCATTAATTGCACCTGTTCAACCCGTTTTGCACCGAGTTTCGTGTAGTAACGAAATATTGCCAAATGCACCCAAATACTACAAGACGCACCAAAACATGAGTTTAGTGTCCAATGGGGTGGATTGGGTGCGTTCGTTGCGGAAAATTCCGATGCGACTTCGTGGCAAGAACTTTTGCGTTAATTGCACTAGTTCAGCCTGTTTTGCACCAAGCTTCGTGCAGTAACGAAACAATCCAAAATGCAACCAAACACTACGAAATCCAGCAATACATGAGTTTAGGGTCCAATGGAATGGGTCGGGTGAATTCGTTGCGAAAAATTCCAAAACGACTTCATGGCACAAACTTGTGCATTAATTGCACCAGTTCAACCCATTTTGCACCGAGTTTCGTGTAGTAATGAAACATTGCCAAATGGACCCAAACACTACGAGACGCACAAAAACATGAGTTTATGGTCCAATGGGGATGGATCGGGTCCGTTCATTGCGAAAAATTCCGATGTGATTTCATGGCACGAACTTGTGCATTAATTGCACCAGTTCAACCCGTTTTGCACCGAGTTTCGTGTAGTAACGAAATATTGCCAAATACACCCAAACACTACGAGAAACACACAAACCTGAGTTTAGGGTCCAATGGGGTGGATTGGGTGCGTTCGTTGCGAAAAATTCCAATGCGACTTCATGGCACGAACTTCTGCATTAATTGCACCTGTTCAACCCGTTTTGCACCGAGTTTCGTGTAGTAACGAAATATTGCCAAATGCACCCAAATACTACAAGACGCACCAAAACATGAGTTTAGTGTCCAATGGGGTGGATTGGGTGCGTTCGTTGCGAAAAATTCCGATGCGACTTCGTGGCAAGAACTTTTGCGTTAATTGCACTAGTTCAGCCTGTTTTGCACCAAGCTTCGTGCAGTAACGAAACAATCCAAAATGCAACCAAACACTACGAAATCCAGCAATACATGAGTTTAGGGTCCAATGGAATGGGTCGGGTGAATTCGTTGCGAAAAATTCCAAAACGACTTCATGGCACAAACTTGTGCATTAATTGCACCAGTTCAACCCGTTTTGCACCGAGTTTCGTGTAGTAATGAAACATTGCCAAATGGACCCAAACACTACGAGGCGCACCAAAACATGAGTTTATGGTCAAATGGGGTGGATCGGGTCCGTTCATTGCGAAAAATTCCGATGCGATTTCAGGGCACGAACTTGTGCTTTAATTGCACCAGTTCAACTCGTTTTGCACCGAGTTTCGTGTAGAAACGAAATATTGCCAAATACAACCAAACACTATGAGACGCACACAAACATGAGTTTAGGGTCCAATGGGGGTGGATTGGGTGTGTTCGTTGTGAAAAATTCCGATGCGACTTCATGGCACGAACTTCTGCATTAATTGCACCTGTTCTAACCCGTTTTGCACTGGAGTTCTTGTAGTAACGAAATATTGCCAAATGCACCCAAATACTACAAGACGCACCAAAACATGAGTTTAGGGTCCAATGGGGTGGATCGGGTGCGTTCGTTGCGAAAAATTCCGATGCAACTTTGTGGCAAGAACTTTTGCATTAATTGCACCAGTTCAGCCTGTTTTGCAACAAGCTTCGTGCAGTACCGAAACAATCCAAAATGCACCCAAACACTATGAAATGCAGCAATACATGAGTTTAGGGTCCAATGGAGTGGGTCGGGTGCATTCGTTGCAAAAAATTCCAAAACGACTTCATGGCACAAACTTGTGCATTAATTGCACCAGTTCAACCCATTTTGCACCGAGTTTCGTGTAGTAATGAAACATTGCCAAATGGACCCAAACACTACGAGACGCACAAAAACATGAGTTTATGGTCCAATGGGATGGATCGGGTCCGTTCATTGCGAAAAATTCCGATGTGATTTCATGGAATGAACTTGTGCATTAATTGCACCAGTTCAACCCGTTTTGCACCGAGTTTCGTGTAGTAACGAAATATTGCCAAATACACCCAAACACTACGAGAAACACACAAACCTGAGTTTAGGGTCCAATGGGGTGGATTGGGTGCGTTTCGTTGCGAAAAATTCCAATGCGACTTCATGGCACGAACTTCTGCATTAATTGCACCTGTTCAACCCGTTTTGCACCGAGTTTCGTGTAGTAACGAAATATTGCCAAATGCACCCAAATACTACAAGACGCACCAAAACATGAGTTTAGTGTCCAATGGGGTGGATTGGGTGCGTTCGTTGCGGAAAATTCCGATGCGACTTCGTGGCAAGAACTTTTGCGTTAATTGCACTAGTTCAGCCTGTTTTGCACCAAGCTTCGTGCAGTAACGAAACAATCCAAAATGCAACCAAACACTACGAAATCCAGCAATACATGAGTTTAGGGTCCAATGGAATGGGTCGGGTGAATTCGTTGCGAAAAATTCCAAAACGACTTCATGGCACAAACTTGTGCATTAATTGCACCAGTTCAACCCATTTTGCACCGAGTTTCGTGTAGTAATGAAACATTGCCAAATGGACCCAAACACTACGAGACGCACAAAAACATGAGTTTATGGTCCAATGGGATGGATCGGGTCCGTTCATTGCGAAAAATTCCGATTGATTTCATGGCACGAACTTGTGCATTAATTGCACCAGTTCAACCCATTTTGCACTGAGTTTCGTGTAGTAACGAAATATTGCCAAATACACCCAAACACTACGAGAAACACACAAACCTGAGTTTAGGGTCCAATGGGGTGGATTGGGTGCGTTCGTTGCGAAAAATTCCAATGCGACTTCATGGCACGAACTTCTGCATTAATTGCACCTGTTCAACCCGTTTTGCACCGAGTTTCGTGTAGTAACGAAATATTGCCAAATGCACCCAAATACTACAAGACGCACCAAAACATGAGTTTAGTGTCCAATGGGGTGGATTGGGTGCGTTCGTTGCGGAAAATTCCGATGCGACTTCGTGGCAAGAACTTTTGCGTTAATTGCACTAGTTCAGCCTGTTTTGCACCAAGCTTCGTGCAGTAACGAAACAATCCAAAATGCAACCAAACACTACGAAATCCAGCAATACATGAGTTTAGGGTCCAATGGAAGTGGGTCGGGTGAATTCGTTGCGAAAAATTCCAAAACGACTTCATGGCACAAACTTGTGCATTAATTGCACCAGTTCAACCCATTTTGCACCGAGTTTCGTGTAGTAATGAAACATTGCCAAATGGACCCAAACACTACGAGACGCACAAAAACATGAGTTTATGGTCCAATGGGGTGGATCAGGGTCCGTTCATTGCGAAAAATTCCGATGTGATTTCATGGCACGAACTTGTGCATTAATTGCACCAGTTCAACCCGTTTTGCACCGAGTTTCGTGTAGTAACGAAATATTGCCAAATACACCCAAACACTACGAGAAACACACAAACCTGAGTTTAGGGTCCAATGGGGTGGATTGGGTGCGTTCGTTGCGAAAAATTCCAATGCGACTTCATGGCACGAACTTCTGCATTAATTGCACCTGTTCAACCCGTTTTGCACCGAGTTTCGTGTAGTAACGAAATATTGCCAAATGCACCCAAATACTACAAGACGCACCAAAACATGAGTTTAGTGTCCAATGGGGTGGATTGGGTGCGTTCGTTGCGGAAAATTCCGATGCGACTTCGTGGCAAGAACTTTTGCGTTAATTGCACTAGTTCAGCCTGTTTTGCACCAAGCTTCGTGCAGTAACGAAACAATCCAAAATGCAACCAAACACTACGAAATCCAGCAATACATGAGTTTAGGGTCCAATGGAATGGGTCGGGTGAATTCGTTGCGAAAAATTCCAAAACGACTTCATGGCACAAACTTGTGCATTAATTGCACCAGTTCAACCCATTTTGCACCGAGTTTCGTGTAGTAATGAAACATTGCCAAATGGACCCAAACACTACGAGACGCACCAAAACATGAGTTTATGGTCCAATGGGGTGGATCGGGTCCGTTCATTGCGAAAAATTCCGATGCGATTTCATGGCACGAACTTGTGCATTAATTGCACCAGTTCAACCCGTTTTGCACCGAGTTTCGTGTAGTAACGAAATATTGCCAAATACACCAAACACTACGAGACGCACACAAACATGAGTTTAGGGTCCAATGGGGGTGGATTGGGTGTGTTCGTTGCGAAAAATTCCAATGCGACTTCATGGCACGAACTTCTGCATTAATTGCACCTGTTCTAACCCGTTTTGCACCGAGTTCGTGTAGTAACGAAATATTGCCAAATGCACCCAAATACTACAAGACGCACCAAAACATGAGTTTAGTGTCCAATGGGGTGGATTGGGTGCGTTCGTTGCGAAAATTCCGATGCAACTTCGTGGCAAGAACTTTTGCGTTAATTGCACTAGTTCAGCCTGTTTTGCACCAAGCTTCGTGCAGTAACGAAACAATCCAAAATGCAACCAAACACTACGAAATGCAGCAATACATGAGTTTAGGGTCCAATGGAGTGGGTCGGGTGCATTCGTTGCGAAAAAATTCCAAAACGACTTCATGGCACAAACTTGTGCATTAATTGCACCAGTTCAACCCATTTTGCACCGAGTTTCGTGTAGTAATGAAACATTGCCAAATGGACCCAAACACTACGAGACGCACAAAAACATGAGTTTATGGTCCAATGGGGATGGATCGGGTCCGTTCATTGCGAAAAATTCCGATGTGATTTCATGGCACTGAACTTGTGCATTAATTGCACCAGTTCAACCCGTTTTGCACCGAGTTTCGTGTAGTAACGAAATATTGCCAAATACACCCAAACACTACGAGAAACACACAAACCTGAGTTTAGGGTCCAATGGGGTGGATTGGGTGCGTTCGTTGCGAAAAATTCCAATGCGACTTCATGGCACGAACTTCTGCATTAATTGCACCTGTTCAACCCGTTTTGCACCGAGTTTCGTGTAGTAACGAAATATTGCCAAATGCACCCAAATACTACAAGACGCACCAAAACATGAGTTTAGTGTCCAATGGGGTGGATTGGGTGCGTTCGTTGCGGAAAATTCCGATGCGACTTCGTGGCAAGAACTTTTGCGTTAATTGCACTAGTTCAGCCTGTTTTGCACCAAGCTTCGTGCAGTAACGAAACAATCCAAAATGCAACCAAACACTACGAAATCCAGCAATACATGAGTTTAGGGTCCAATGGAATGGGTCGGGTGAATTCGTTGCGAAAAATTCCAAAACGACTTCATGGCACAAACTTGTGCATTAATTGCACCAGTTCAACCCATTTTGCACCGAGTTTCGTGTAGTAATGAAACATTGCCAAATGGACCCAAACACTACGAGACGCACAAAAACATGAGTTTATGGTCCAATGGGGATGGATCGGGTCCGTTCATTGCGAAAAATTCCGATTGATTTAATGGCACGAACTTGTGCATTAATTGCACCAGTTCAACCCATTTTGCACTGAGTTTCGTGTAGTAACGAAATATTGCCAAATACACCAAACACTACGAGAACACACAAACATGAGTTTAGGGTCCAATGGGGTGGATTGGGTGCGTTCGTTGCGAAAAATTCCAATGCGACTTCATGGCACGAACTTCTGCATTAATTGCACCTGTTCAACCCGTTTTGCACCGAGTTTCGTGTAGTAACGAAATATTGCCAAATGCACCCAAATACTACAAGACGCACCAAAACATGAGTTTAGTGTCCAATGGGGTGGATTGGGTGCGTTCGTTGCGGAAAATTCCGATGCGACTTCGTGGCAAGAACTTTTGCGTTAATTGCACTAGTTCAGCCTGTTTTGCACCAAGCTTCGTGCAGTAACGAAACAATCCAAAATGCAACCAAACACTACGAAATGCAGCAATACATGAGTTTAGGGTCCAATGGAGTGGGTCGGGTGAATTCGTTGCGAAAAATTCCAAAACGACTTCATGGCACAAACTTGTGCATTAATTGCACCAGTTCAACCCATTTTGCACCGAGTTTCGTGTAGTAATGAAACATTGCCAAATGGACCCAAACACTACGAGACGCACAAAAACATGAGTTTATGGTCCAATGGGATGGATCGGGTCCGTTCATTGCGAAAAATTCCGATGTGATTTCATGGAATGAACTTGTGCATTAATTGCACCAGTTCAACCCGTTTTGCACCGAGTTTCGTGTAGTAACGAAATATTGCCAAATACACCCAAACACTACGAGAAACACACAAACCTGAGTTTAGGGTCCAATGGGGTGGATTGGGTGCGTTCGTTGCGAAAAATTCCAATGCGACTTCATGGCACGAACTTCTGCATTAATTGCACCTGTTCAACCCGTTTTGCACCGAGTTTCGTGTAGTAACGAAATATTGCCAAATGCACCCAAATACTACAAGACGCACCAAAACATGAGTTTAGTGTCCAATGGGGTGGATTGGGTGCGTTCGTTGCGGAAAATTCCGATGCGACTTCGTGGCAAGAACTTTTGCGTTAATTGCACTAGTTCAGCCTGTTTTGCACCAAGCTTCGTGCAGTAACGAAACAATCCAAAATGCAACCAAACACTACGAAATCCAGCAATACATGAGTTTAGGGTCCAATGGAATGGGTCGGGTGAATTCGTTGCGAAAAATTCCAAAACGACTTCATGGCACAAACTTGTGCATTAATTGCACCAGTTCAACCCATTTTGCACCGAGTTTCGTGTAGTAATGAAACATTGCCAAATGGACCCAAACACTACGAGACGCACAAAAACATGAGTTTATGGTCCAATGGGGATGGATCGGGTCCGTTCATTGCGAAAAATTCCGATGTGATTTCATGGCACGAACTTGTGCATTAATTGCACCAGTTCAACCCATTTTGCACTGAGTTTTGTGTAGTAACGAAATATTGCCAAATACACCCAAACACTACGAGAAACACACAAACCTGAGTTTAGGGTCCAATGGGGTGGATTGGGTGCGTTCGTTGCGAAAAATTCCAATGCGACTTCATGGCACGAACTTCTGCATTAATTGCACCTGTTCAACCCGTTTTGCACCGAGTTTCGTGTAGTAACGAAATATTGCCAAATGCACCCAAATACTACAAGACGCACCAAAACATGAGTTTAGTGTCCAATGGGGTGGATTGGGTGCGTTCGTTGCGGAAAATTCCGATGCGACTTCGTGGCAAGAACTTTTGCGTTAATTGCACTAGTTCAGCCTGTTTTGCACCAAGCTTCGTGCAGTAACGAAACAATCCAAAATGCAACCAAACACTACGAAATCCAGCAATACATGAGTTTAGGGTCCAATGGAATGGGTCGGGTGAATTCGTTGCGAAAAATTCCAAAACGACTTCATGGCACAAACTTGTGCATTAATTGCACCAGTTCAACCCATTTTGCACCGAGTTTCGTGTAGTAATGAAACATTGCCAAATGGACCCAAACACTACGAGACGCACAAAACATGAGTTTATGGTCCAATGGGGTGGATCGGGTCCGTTCATTGCGAAAAATTCCGATGCGATTTCATGGCACGAACTTGTGCATTAATTGCACCAGTTCAACCCGTTTTGCACCTGAGTTTCGTGTAGTAACGAAATATTGCCAAATACACCAAAACACTACGAGACGCACACAAACATGAGTTTAGGGTCCAATGGGGTGGATTGGGTGTGTTCGTTGCGAAAAATTCCAATGCGACTTCATGGCACGAACTTCTGCATTAATTGCACCTGTTCAACCCGTTTTGCACCGAGTTTCGTGTAGTAACGAAATATTGCCAAATGCACCCAAATACTACAAGACGCACCAAAACATGAGTTTAGTGTCCAATGGGGTGGATTGGGTGCGTTCGTTGCGGAAAATTCCGATGCGACTTCGTGGCAAGAACTTTTGCATTAATTGCACCAGTTCAGCCTGTTTTGCAACAAGCTTCGTGCAGTACCGAAACAATCCAAAATGCACCCAAACACTATGAAATGCAGCAATACATGAGTTTAGGGTCCAATGGAGTGGGTCGGGTGCATTCGTTGCAAAAAATTCCAAAACGACTTCATGGCACAAACTTGTGCATTAATTGCACCAGTTCAACCCATTTTGCACCGAGTTTCGTGTAGTAATGAAACATTGCCAAATGGACCCAAACACTACGAGACGCACAAAAACATGAGTTTATGGTCCAATGGGACGGATCGGGTCCGTTCATTGCGAAAAATTCCGATGTGATTTCATGGAATGAACTTGTGCATTAATTGCACCAGTTCAACCCGTTTTGCACCGAGTTTCGTGTAGTAACGAAATATTGCCAAATACACCCAAACACTACGAGAAACACACAAACCTGAGTTTAGGGTCCAATGGGGTGGATTGGGTGCGTTCGTTGCGAAAAATTCCAATGCGACTTCATGGCACGAACTTCTGCATTAATTGCACCTGTTCAACCCGTTTTGCACCGAGTTTCGTGTAGTAACGAAATATTGCCAAATGCACCCAAATACTACAAGACGCACCAAAACATGAGTTTAGTGTCCAATGGGGTGGATTGGGTGCGTTCGTTGCGGAAAATTCCGATGCGACTTCGTGGCAAGAACTTTTGCGTTAATTGCACTAGTTCAGCCTGTTTTGCACCAAGCTTCGTGCAGTAACGAAACAATCCAAAATGCAACCAAACACTACGAAATCCAGCAATACATGAGTTTAGGGTCCAATGGAATGGGTCGGGTGAATTCGTTGCGAAAAATTCCAAAACGACTTCATGGCACAAACTTGTGCATTAATTGCACCAGTTCAACCCATTTTGCACCGAGTTTCGTGTAGTAATGAAACATTGCCAAATGGACCCAAACACTACGAGACGCACAAAAACATGAGTTTATGGTCCAATGGGATGGATCGGGTCCGTTCATTGCGAAAAATTCCGATGTGATTTCATGGCAATGAACTTGTGCATTAATTGCACCAGTTCAACCCGTTTTGCACCTGAGTTTCGTGTAGTAACGAAATATTGCCAAATACACCCAAACACTACGAGAAACACACAAACCTGAGTTTAGGGTCCAATGGGGTGGATTGGGTGCGTTCGTTGCGAAAAATTCCAATGCGACTTCATGGCACGAACTTCTGCATTAATTGCACCTGTTCAACCCGTTTTGCACCGAGTTTCGTGTAGTAACGAAATATTGCCAAATGCACCCAAATACTACAAGACGCACCAAAACATGAGTTTAGTGTCCAATGGGGTGGATTGGGTGCGTTCGTTGCGGAAAATTCCGATGCGACTTCGTGGCAAGAACTTTTGCGTTAATTGCACTAGTTCAGCCTGTTTTGCACCAAGCTTCGTGCAGTAACGAAACAATCCAAAATGCAACCAAACACTACGAAATCCAGCAATACATGAGTTTAGGGTCCAATGGAATGGGTCGGGTGAATTCGTTGCGAAAAATTCCAAAACGACTTCATGGCACAAACTTGTGCATTAATTGCACCAGTTCAACCCAGTTTTGCACCGAGTTTCGTGTAGTAATGAAACATTGCCAAATGGACCCAAACACTACGAGGCGCACCAAAACATGAGTTTATGGTCCAATGGGGTGGATCGGGTCCGTTCATTGCGAAAAATTCCGATGCGATTTCAGGGCACGAACTTGTGCATTAATTGCACCAGTTCAACTCGTTTTGCACCGAGTTTCGTGTAGTAAACGAAATATTGCCAAATACAACCAAACACTATGAGACGCACACAAACATGAGTTTAGGGTCCAATGGGGTGGATTGGGTGTGTTCGTTGTGAAAAATTCCAATGCGACTTCATGGCACGAACTTCTGCATTAATTGCACCTGTTCTAACCCGTTTTGCACGGAGTTCTTGTAGTAACGAAATATTGCCAAATGCACCCAAATACTACAAGACGCACCAAAACATGAGTTTAGGGTCCAATGGGGTGGATCGGGTGCGTTCGTTGCGAAAAATTCCGATGCAACTTTGTGGCAAGAACTTTTGCATTAATTGCACCAGTTCAGCCTGTTTTGCAACAAGCTTCGTGCAGTACCGAAACAATCCAAAATGCACCCAAACACTACGAAATGCAGCAATACATGAGTTTAGGGTCCAATGGAGTGGGTCGGGTGCATTCGTTGCAAAAAATTCCAAAACGACTTCATGGCACAAACTTGTGCATTAATTGCACCAGTTCAACCCATTTTGCACCGAGTTTCGTGTAGTAATGAAACATTGCCAAATGGACCCAAACACTACGAGACGCACAAAAACATGAGTTTATGGTCCAATGGGACTGGATCGGGTCCGTTCATTGCGAAAAATTCCGATGTGATTTCATGGAATGAACTTGTGCATTAATTGCACCAGTTCAACCCGTTTTGCACCGAGTTTCGTGTAGTAACGAAATATTGCCAAATACACCCAAACACTACGAGAAACACACAAACCTGAGTTTAGGGTCCAATGGGGTGGATTGGGTGCGTTCGTTGCGAAAAATTCCAATGCGACTTCATGGCACGAACTTCTGCATTAATTGCACCTGTTCAACCCGTTTTGCACCGAGTTTCGTGTAGTAACGAAATATTGCCAAATGCACCCAAATACTACAAGACGCACCAAAACATGAGTTTAGTGTCCAATGGGGTGGATTGGGTGCGTTCGTTGCGGAAAATTCCGATGCGACTTCGTGGCAAGAACTTTTGCGTTAATTGCACTAGTTCAGCCTGTTTTGCACCAAGCTTCGTGCAGTAACGAAACAATCCAAAATGCAACCAAACACTACGAAATCCAGCAATACATGAGTTTAGGGTCCAATGGAATGGGTCGGGTGAATTCGTTGCGAAAAATTCCAAAACGACTTCATGGCACAAACTTGTGCATTAATTGCACCAGTTCAACCCATTTTGCACCGAGTTTCGTGTAGTAATGAAACATTGCCAAATGGACCCAAACACTACGAGGACGCACAAAAACATGAGTTTATGGTCCAATGGGGTGGATCGGGTCCGTTCATTGCGAAAAATTCCGATGCGATTTCAGGGCACGAACTTGTGCATTAATTGCACCAGTTCAACCTCGTTTTGCACCGAGTTTCGTGTAGTAACGAAATATTGCCAAATACAACCAAACACTATGAGACGCACACAAACATGAGTTTAGGGTCCAATGGGGGTGGATTGGGTGTGTTCGTTGCGAAAAATTCCGATGCGACTTCATGGCACGAACTTCTGCATTAATTGCACCTGTTCTACCCGTTTTGCACTGAGTTCTTGTAGTAACGAAATATTGCCAAATGCACCCAAATACTACAAGACGCACCAAAACATGAGTTTAGGGTCCAATGGGGTGGATCGGGTGCGTTCGTTGCGAAAAATTCCGATGCAACTTTGTGGCAAGAACTTTTGCATTAATTGCACCAGTTCAGCCTGTTTTGCAACAAGCTTCGTGCAGTACCGAAACAATCCAAAATGCACCCAAACACTATGAAATGCAGCAATACATGAGTTTAGGGTCCAATGGAGTGGGTCGGGTGCATTCGTTGCAAAAAATTCCAAAACGACTTCATGGCACAAACTTGTGCATTAATTGCACCAGTTCAACCCATTTTGCACCGAGTTTCGTGTAGTAATGAAACATTGCCAAATGGACCCAAACACTACGAGACGCACAAAAACATGAGTTTATGGTCCAATGGGACGGATCGGGTCCGTTCATTGCGAAAAATTCCGATGTGATTTCATGGAATGAACTTGTGCATTAATTGCACCAGTTCAACCCGTTTTGCACCGAGTTTCGTGTAGTAACGAAATATTGCCAAATACACCCAAACACTACGAGAAACACACAAACCTGAGTTTAGGGTCCAATGGGGTGGATTGGGTGCGTTCGTTGCGAAAAATTCCAATGCGACTTCATGGCACGAACTTCTGCATTAATTGCACCTGTTCAACCCGTTTTGCACCGAGTTTCGTGTAGTAACGAAATATTGCCAAATGCACCCAAATACTACAAGACGCACCAAAACATGAGTTTAGTGTCCAATGGGGTGGATTGGGTGCGTTCGTTGCGGAAAATTCCGATGCGACTTCGTGGCAAGAACTTTTGCGTTAATTGCACTAGTTCAGCCTGTTTTGCACCAAGCTTCGTGCAGTAACGAAACAATCCAAAATGCAACCAAACACTACGAAATCCAGCAATACATGAGTTTAGGGTCCAATGGAATGGGTCGGGTGAATTCGTTGCGAAAAATTCCAAAACGACTTCATGGCACAAACTTGTGCATTAATTGCACCAGTTCAACCCATTTTGCACCGAGTTTCGTGTAGTAATGAAACATTGCCAAATGGACCCAAACACTACGAGACGCACAAAAACATGAGTTTATGGTCCAATGGGATGGATCGGGTCCGTTCATTGCGAAAAATTCCGATGTGATTTCATGGAATGAACTTGTGCATTAATTGCACCAGTTCAACCCGTTTTGCACCTGAGTTTCGTGTAGTAACGAAATATTGCCAAATACACCCAAACACTACGAGAAACACACAAACCTGAGTTTAGGGTCCAATGGGGTGGATTGGGTGCGTTCGTTGCGAAAAATTCCAATGCGACTTCATGGCACGAACTTCTGCATTAATTGCACCTGTTCAACCCGTTTTGCACCGAGTTTCGTGTAGTAACGAAATATTGCCAAATGCACCCAAATACTACAAGACGCACCAAAACATGAGTTTAGTGTCCAATGGGGTGGATTGGGTGCGTTCGTTGCGGAAAATTCCGATGCGACTTCGTGGCAAGAACTTTTGCGTTAATTGCACTAGTTCAGCCTGTTTTGCACCAAGCTTCGTGCAGTAACGAAACAATCCAAAATGCAACCAAACACTACGAAATCCAGCAATACATGAGTTTAGGGTCCAATGGAATGGGTCGGGTGAATTCGTTGCGAAAAATTCCAAAACGACTTCATGGCACAAACTTGTGCATTAATTGCACCAGTTCAACCCATTTTGCACCGAGTTTCGTGTAGTAATGAAACATTGCCAAATGGACCCAAACACTACGAGACGCACAAAAACATGAGTTTATGGTCCAATGGGATGGATCGGGTCCGTTCATTGCGAAAAATTCCGATTTGATTTCATGGCACGAACTTGTGCATTAATTGCACCAGTTCAACCCATTTTGCACTGAGTTTCGTGTAGTAACGAAATATTGCCAAATACACCCAAACACTACGAGAAACACACAAACCTGAGTTTAGGGTCCAATGGGGTGGATTGGGTGCGTTCGTTGCGAAAAATTCCAATGCGACTTCATGGCACGAACTTCTGCATTAATTGCACCTGTTCAACCCGTTTTGCACCGAGTTTCGTGTAGTAACGAAATATTGCCAAATGCACCCAAATACTACAAGACGCACCAAAACATGAGTTTAGTGTCCAATGGGGTGGATTGGGTGCGTTCGTTGCGGAAAATTCCGATGCGACTTCGTGGCAAGAACTTTTGCGTTAATTGCACTAGTTCAGCCTGTTTTGCACCAAGCTTCGTGCAGTAACGAAACAATCCAAAATGCAACCAAACACTACGAAATGCAGCAATACATGAGTTTAGGGTCCAATGGAGTGGGTCGGGTGCACTTCGTTGCGAAAAATTCCAAAACGACTTCATGGCACAAACTTGTGCATTAATTGCACCAGTTCAACCCAGTTTTGCACCGAGTTTCGTGTAGTAATGAAACATTGCCAAATGGACCCAAACACTACGAGACGCACCAAAACATGAGTTTATGGTCCAATGGGGTGGATCGGGTCCGTTCATTGCGAAAAATTCCGATGCGATTTCATGGCACGAACTTGTGCATTAATTGCACCAGTTCAACCTCGTTTTGCACCGAGTTTCGTGTAGTAACGAAATATTGCCAAATACAACCAAACACTACGAGACGCACACAAACATGAGTTTAGGGTCCAATGGGGTGGATTGGGTGTGTTCGTTGCGAAAAATTCCAATGCGACTTCATGGCACGAACTTCTGCATTAATTGCACCTGTTCAACCCGTTTTGCACCGAGTTTCGTGTAGTAACGAAATATTGCCAAATGCACCCAAATACTACAAGACGCACCAAAACATGAGTTTAGTGTCCAATGGGGTGGATTGGGTGCGTTCGTTGCGGAAAATTCCGATGCGACTTCGTGGCAAGAACTTTTGCGTTAATTGCACTAGTTCAGCCTGTTTTGCACCAAGCTTCGTGCAGTAACGAAACAATCCAAAATGCAACCAAACACTACGAAATCCAGCAATACATGAGTTTAGGGTCCAATGGAATGGGTCGGGTGAATTCGTTGCGAAAAATTCCAAAACGACTTCATGGCACAAACTTGTGCATTAATTGCACCAGTTCAACCCATTTTGCACCGAGTTTCGTGTAGTAATGAAACATTGCCAAATGGACCCAAACACTACGAGACGCACAAAAACATGAGTTTATGGTCCAATGGGATGGATCGGGTCCGTTCATTGCGAAAAATTCCGATTGCAATTTCATGGCACGAACTTGTGCATTAATTGCACCAGTTCAACCCATTTTGCACTGAGTTTTGTGTAGTAACGAAATATTGCCAAATACACCCAAACACTACGAGAAACACACAAACCTGAGTTTAGGGTCCAATGGGGTGGATTGGGTGCTGTTCGTTGCGAAAAATTCCAATGCGACTTCATGGCACGAACTTCTGCATTAATTGCACCTGTTCAACCCGTTTTGCACCGAGTTTCGTGTAGTAACGAAATATTGCCAAATGCACCCAAATACTACAAGACGCACCAAAACATGAGTTTAGTGTCCAATGGGGTGGATTGGGTGCGTTCGTTGCGGAAAATTCCGATGCGACTTCGTGGCAAGAACTTTTGCGTTAATTGCACTAGTTCAGCCTGTTTTGCACCAAGCTTCGTGCAGTAACGAAACAATCCAAAATGCAACCAAACACTACGAAATCCAGCAATACATGAGTTTAGGGTCCAATGGAATGGGTCGGGTGAATTCGTTGCGAAAAATTCCAAAACGACTTCATGGCACAAACTTGTGCATTAATTGCACCAGTTCAACCCATTTTGCACCGAGTTTCGTGTAGTAATGAAACATTGCCAAATGGACCCAAACACTACGAGACGCACAAAAACATGAGTTTATGGTCCAATGGGGATGGATCGGGTCCGTTCATTGCGAAAAATTCCGATTGCATTTCATGGCACGAACTTGTGCATTAATTGCACCAGTTCAACCCATTTTGCACTGAGTTTCGTGTAGTAACGAAATATTGCCAAATACACCCAAACACTACGAGAAGCACACAAACCTGAGTTTAGGGTCCAATGGGGTGGATTGGGTGTGTTCGTTGCGAAAAATTCCAATGCGACTTCATGGCACGAACTTCTGCATTAATTGCACCTGTTCAACCCGTTTTGCACCGAGTTTCGTGTAGTAACGAAATATTGCCAAATGCACCCAAATACTACAAGACGCACCAAAACATGAGTTTAGTGTCCAATGGGGTGGATTGGGTGCGTTCGTTGCGGAAAATTCCGATGCGACTTCGTGGCAAGAACTTTTGCGTTAATTGCACTAGTTCAGCCTGTTTTGCACCAAGCTTCGTGCAGTACCGAAACAATCCAAAATGCACCCAAACACTACTGAAATGCAGCAATACATGAGTTTAGGGTCCAATGGAGTGGGTCGGGTGCATTCGTTGCAAAAAATTCCAAAACGACTTCATGGCACAAACTTGTGCATTAATTGCACCAGTTCAACCCATTTTGCACCGAGTTTCGTGTAGTAATGAAACATTGCCAAATGGACCCAAACACTACGAGACGCACAAAAACATGAGTTTATGGTCCAATGGGACGGATCGGGTCCGTTCATTGCGAAAAATTCCGATGTGATTTCATGGAATGAACTTGTGCATTAATTGCACCAGTTCAACCCGTTTTGCACCGAGTTTCGTGTAGTAACGAAATATTGCCAAATACACCCAAACTCTACGAGAAACACACAAACCTGAGTTTAGGGTCCAATGGGGTGGATTGGGTGCGTTTGTTGCGAAAAATTCCAATGCGACTTCATGGCACGAACTTCTGCATTAATTGCACCTGTTCAACCCGTTTTGCACTGAGTTTCGTGTAGTAACGAAATATTGCCAAATGCACCCAAATACTACAAGACGCACCAAAACATGAGTTTAGTGTCCAATGGGGTGGATTGGGTGCGTTCGTTGCGGAAAATTCCGATGCGACTTCGTGGCAAGAACTTTTGCGTTAATTGCACTAGTTCAGCCTGTTTTGCACCAAGCTTCGTGCAGTAACGAAACAATCCAAAATGCAACCAAACACTACGAAATCCAGCAATACATGAGTTTAGGGTCCAATGGAATGGGTCGGGTGAATTCGTTGCGAAAAATTCCAAAACGACTTCATGGCACAAACTTGTGCATTAATTGCACCAGTTCAACCCATTTTGCACCGAGTTTCGTGTAGTAATGAAACATTGCCAAATGGACCCAAACACTACGAGACGCACAAAAACATGAGTTTATGGTCCAATGGGATGGATCGGGTCCGTTCATTGCGAAAAATTCCGATTTGATTTCATGGCACAAACTTGTGCATTAATTGCACCAGTTCAACCCATTTTGCACTGAGTTTCGTGTAGTAACGAAATATTGCCAAATACACCCAAACACTACGAGAAACACACAAACCTGAGTTTAGGGTCCAATGGGGTGGATTGGGTGCGTTCGTTGCGAAAAATTCCAATGCGACTTCATGGCACGAACTTCTGCATTAATTGCACCTGTTCAACCCGTTTTGCACCGAGTTTCGTGTAGTAACGAAATATTGCCAAATGCACCCAAATACTACAAGACGCACCAAAACATGAGTTTAGTGTCCAATGGGGTGGATTGGGTGCGTTTGTTGCGAAAATTCCGATGCGACTTCGTGGCAAGAACTTTTGCGTTAATTGCACAGTTCAGCCTGTTTTGCACCAAGCTTCGTGCAGTAACGAAACAATCCAAAATGCAACCAAACACTACGAAATGCAGCAATACATGAGTTTAGGGTCCAATGGAGTGGGTCGGGTGCACTCGTTGCGAAAAATTCCAAAAAGACTTCATGGCACAAACTTGTGCATTAATTGCACCAGTTCAACCCGTTTTGCACCGAGTTTCGTGTAGTAATGAAACATTGCCAAATGGACCCAAACACTACGAGGCGCACAAAACATGAGTTTATGGTCAAATGGGGTGGATGGGTCCGTTCATTGCGAAAAATTCCGATGCGATTTCAGGGCACGAACTTGTGCTTTAATTGCACCAGTTCAACTCGTTTTGCACCGAGTTTCGTGTAGAAACGAAATATTGCCAAATACAACCAAACACTATGAGACGCACAAAACATGAGTTTAGGGTCCAATGGGGGTGGATTGGGTGTGTTCGTTGTGAAAAATTCCGATGCGACTTCATGGCACGAACTTCTGCATTAATTGCACCTATTCTACCCGTTTTGCACGGAGTTCTTGTAGTATCGAAATATTGCCAAATGCACCCAAATACTACAAGACGCACCAAAACATGAGTTTAGGGTCCAATGGGGTGGATCGGGTGCGTTCGTTGCGAAAAATTCCGATGCAACTTTGTGGCAAGAACTTTTGCATTAATTGCACCAGTTCAGCCTGTTTTGCAACAAGCTTCGCGCAGTACCGAAACAACCCAAAATGCAAACAAACACTATGAAATGCCAGCAATACATGAGTTTAGGGTCCAATGGAGTGGGTCGGGTGCATTCGTTGCAAAAAATTCCAAAACGACTTCATGGCACAAACTTGTGCATTAATTGCACTAGTTCAACCCGTTTTGCACCGAGTTTCGTGTAGTAACGAAATATTGCCAAATACACCCAAACACTACGAGAAACACACAAACCTGAGTTTAGGGTCCAATGGGGTGGATTGGGTGCGTTTGTTGCGAAAAATTCCAATGCGACTTCATGGCACGAACTTCTGCATTAATTGCACCTGTTCAACCCGTTTTGCACCGAGTTTCGTGTAGTAACGAAATATTGCCAAATGCACCCAAATACTACAAGATGCACCAAAACATGAGTTTAGTGTCCAATGGGGTGGATTGGGTGCGTTCGTTGCGGAAAATTCCGATGCGACTTCGTGGCAAGAACTTTTGCGTTAATTGCACTAGTTCAGCCTGTTTTGCACCAAGCTTCGTGCAGTAACGAAACAATCCAAAATGCAACCAAACACTACGAAATCCTAGCAATACATGAGTTTAGGGTCCAATGGAATGGGTCGGGTGAATTCGTTGCGAAAAATTCCAAAACGACTTCATGGCACAAACTTGTGCATTAATTGCACCAGTTCAACCCATTTTGCACCGAGTTTCGTGTAGTATATGAAACATTGCCAAATGGACCCAAACACTACGAGACGCACAAAAACATGAGTTTATGGTCCAATGGGATGGATCGGGTCCGTTCATTGCGAAAAATTCCGATTGATTTCATGGCACGAACTTGTGCATTAATTGCACCAGTTCAACCCATTTTGCACTGAGTTTCGTGTAGTAACGAAATATTGCCAAATACACCCAAACACTACGAGAAACACACAAACCTGAGTTTAGGGTCCAATGGGGTGGATTGGGTGCGTTCGTTGCGAAAAATTCCAATGCGACTTCATGGCACGAACTTCTGCATTAATTGCACCTGTTCAACCCGTTTTGCACCGAGTTTCGTGTAGTAACGAAATATTGCCAAATGCACCCAAATACTACAAGACGCACCAAAACATGAGTTTAGTGTCCAATGGGGTGGATTGGGTGCGTTCGTTGCGGAAAATTCCGATGCGACTTCGTGGCAAGAACTTTTGCGTTAATTGCACTAGTTCAGCCTGTTTTGCACCAAGCTTCGTGCAGTAACGAAACAATCCAAAATGCAACCAAACACTACGAAATGCCAGCAATACATGAGTTTAGGGTCCAATGGAAGTGGGTCGGGTGCACTCGTTGCGAAAAATTCCAAAACGACTTCATGGCACAAACTTGTGCATTAATTGCACCAGTTCAACCCATTTTGCACCGAGTTTCGTGTAGTAATGAAACATTGCCAAATGGACCCAAACACTACGAGACGCACAAAAACATGAGTTTATGGTCCAATGGGATGGATCGGGTCCGTTCATTGCGAAAAATTCCGATTTGATTTCATGGCACTGAACTTGTGCATTAATTGCACCAGTTCAACCCGTTTTGCACCGAGTTTCGTGTAGTAACGAAATATTGCCAAATACACCCAAACTACTACGAGAAACACACAAACCTGAGTTTAGGGTCCAATGGGGTGGATTGGGTGCGTTCGTTGCGAAAAATTCCAATGCGACTTCATGGCACGAACTTCTGCATTAATTGCACCTGTTCAACCCGTTTTGCACCGAGTTTCGTGTAGTAACGAAATATTGCCAAATGCACCCAAATACTACAAGACGCACCAAACATGAGTTTAGTGTCCAATGGGGTGGATTGGGTGCGTTCGTTGCGGAAAATTCCGATGCGACTTCGTGGCAAGAACTTTTGCGTTAATTGCACTAGTTCAGCCTGTTTTGCACCAAGCTTCGTGCAGTAACGAAACAATCCAAAATGCAACCAAACACTACGAAATGCAGCAATACATGAGTTTAGGGGTCCAATGGAGTGGGTCGGGTGCATTCGTTGCGAAAAATTCCAAAACGACTTCATGGCACAACTTGTGCATTAATTGCACCAGTTCAACCCATTTTGCACCGAGTTTCGTGTAGTAATGAAACATTGCCAAATGGACCCCAAACACTACGAGACGCACAAAAACATGAGTTTATGGTCCAATGGGGTGGATCAGGTCCGTTCATTGCGAAAAATTCCGATGCATTTAATGGCACGAACTTGTGCATTAATTGCACCAGTTCAACCCGTTTTGCACCGAGTTTCGTGTAGTAACGGAAATATTGCCAAATGCAACCCACTACAAGACGCACCCAAAACATGAGTTTAGGTCCAATGGGTGGATTGGGTGCGTTCGTTTCGAAAAATTCCGATGGCGACTTCATTGCACGAACTTGTGCATTACTTGCACAAGTTCTCGCGTTTTGAACCGAGTTGTCGTGTTGTCAATCAAACTTGCCAAATGTCACCCAAACATACGTGATGCACCAAACATGAGTTTAAGGTTCAATGGGTGGATCGGTGTCGTTCTTTGCGAAAATTTCCTAATCTCAGATGGCGATTTCCATGGCACGAAACTTGTGCATAATTGCAACCGTTCACCCCGTTTTGCACCAATTTCGTTAGTCGCAAAATATTGCCAAATACACCCAAACTACTAGACGCACCAAACATGAGTTTAGGTCCAATGGGTTGGATGGGTGCGTTCGTTGCGAAAAATTTTGATGCGACTTCATGGCACGAACTTCTGCATTAATTGGAACCATTTCAAACCCGTTTTGCACCGAGTTTCGTGTAGTAACGAAACATTGCCAAATGCACCCAAATACTACGAGACACACCAAAACATGAGTTTAGGGTCCAATGGGGGACCGCGTGCATTTGCGAAAAATTCTGATGCGACTTCATGGCAAGAATTTGCATTAATTGCACCAGTTCAACCCGTTTTGCACCCAAGTTCGTCGTGTAGTAACGAAACATCCAAATGCACCCAAACACTACGAAATGCAAATACATGAGTTTAGGGTTCAATGGAGTGGTCGGTGCGTTCGTTATGAAAAATTCCAAAATGACTTCATGTCACAAACTTGTGCATTAATTGCACCAGTTCAACCGTTTTGCAAAGACTTTCGTGTAGTAATGAAAATTGCAAATACACCCAAACACTACGAGACGCACACAAACATGAGTTTAGGGTCCAATGGGGTGGGTCGGGTGCGTTCATTGCGAAAAATTCCAAAACGACTTCAGGCACAAACTTGTGCATTAATTGCACCAGTTCAACCCATTTTGCACCGAGTTTCGTGTAGTAATGAAACATTGCCAAATGGACCCAAACACTACGAGACGCACAAAAACATGAGTTTATGGTCCAATGGGTGGATCGGTCCGTTCATTGCGAAAAATTCCGATGCGAATTTAATGGCACGAACTTGTGCATTAATTGCACCAGTTCAACCCGTTTGCACCGAGTTTTGTGTAGTAACGAAATATTGCCAAATACACCCAAAACCTACGAGAACGCATACAAACATGAGTTTAGGGTCCAAGGGGTGGATTGGGTGTGTTCGTTGCGAAAATTCCAATGCGACTTCATGGCACGAACTTCTGCATTAATTGCACATTGTTCAACCCCGTTTTGCACCGAGTTTCGTGTAGTAACGAAATATTGCCAAATGCACCCAAATACTACAAGACGCACCAAAACATGAGTTAGTGTCCAATGGGGTGGATTGGGTGCGTTCATTGCGTAAAATTCCTGATGCGACTT